>NC_133622.1:219983395-220018904 GCF_048593235.1 Sminthopsis crassicaudata | reverse complement strand
TTCCTTCCTTCCTCCTTCTTCCTTCCTTCTTCCTCCTTCCTTCCTTCCTTCTTCCTTCCTTCCTTCTTCCTTTCTTCTTGTTCTTTCTTTCATTCTTTCTTTCATTTCTTCTTCTTTCTTCTTCTTCTTTCTTTCTTCTTTCTTTCTTTCTTTTTCTTATTTCTTTCTTTCTTTCTTCTTTCTTCTCTTCCTTCCTTCCTTCCTTCCTATCCTTCTCTCCTTCCTTCCTTCCTTCCTTCCTTCCTTCCTTCCTTCCTTCCTTCCTTCCTTTCTTTCTTTCTTTCTTTTCCTTCCTTCCTTCCTTTTTCTTTCTTTCTTCTTTCTTTCATTCATTTCTTTCTTTCTTTCTCTCTTCCTTCCTTCCTTCCTTTTTCTTTCTTTCTTTCTCTCTCTTCCTTCCTTCCTTTTCTTTCTTTCTTTCATTCATTCTTTTTTTCTTTCATTCATTCATTCATTCATTCATTTTCTCTCTCTCTTCCTTCCTTCCTTCCTTCCTTCCTTCCTTCCTTCCTTCCTTCCTTCCTTCCTTCCTTCCTTCCTTCCTTCCTTCCTTTCTTTCTTTCCTTTTCTTTTCTTTGTCATCTAATAATTGTCCCTAGGTGTCTGTGGTATTCAGAAGCCTTAAGTAGACACTCTCCATTCCAAGAGCTTTCTCAATGTCATAAATTTAATTTCTTGATTATATTTTGAAAAAATCTGTATTTCATAGGTACTTCTTTTCCCTGGAGAAAACTGTAGACTTCTTGCATCTGTTCTTGATATTCTGCCATAAATAATGAAGAGATATTGTGTGTGTGTGTGTGCACATACCTATTTTAAAGGCCTATCCTTTTCAAAAAAATATATTCCCAACTGTTGTCCTGGTTTACATCCTTAGAATCAAAGGATGTCAGAATGATAGAAGACCTTGGAGAATATCCAGTATAATGTTCTCATTTTCCATATTCTAAAATTGAGGTCTCAAGCAGTTAAGGGACTTGGCTAAGGTCATGTAGCTATCTTATGGATAAGCATGTGCTGGAATTTGGAGCCCCTTCCTCTGAATTGACCACTGCCCCCAAAGAATCATGTTTCTTTTGCAGTTGCACGTGGAATTCATCATCTGACATAACAATAATAATTATAGCTGAGGATATGGGAGGAAATGGTGTGAAGGGCATTCATTTCCTAACTTCCATCATCAATATTTAGAAAGTACTTTGTCACCTAAAAGGCCATTAACTTGAGGAAAAGTTTAGTGATTTGCTCTTTGGATGGAGTTTCAGGGGAACCAAGGCAGATTTTTGGCTCAGTGTGAGGAAAACTTCCTTAAATTAAAGCTGTCCAAAACTGGATAGAGCTGCTCAAGAGAAAATGAGTTCCGTATCCCTGGAGGCCTTTACATGTAAGCTAGATGACTATTTTTCATATGTTCTGCAGGAGATTCTTATTCAGCTACAGGCTGGAATAGATAGTAGATAAATTTGACCTGGGAAATGGAGATATTGACTTGAATTAATTTTAGGAGAGTTACTGGGTCAAATTTCTTGATGATGAGCTCAAAAATAAATTCCATTAGATGGTATCTTAACTGAGGGTGTGGAAGTTGAATTAGGTTTATTTTTTTAATCACATGATTAAATGTGGGAAGCTTAGAAAGCACCTAAGAGTTTGACTTCCTCTTTTTACAGATGAGAAAATTGAGGGATACAGCAGGAACATGACGTGTTCGATAAAATCAATATCTGACTTTATTATGGTTGATGTTCAGTTATTTCTGGTTGTTCAAGACCCCATTTGGGATTTTCTTCAAAAAGATACTAGAACGGTTTCTTTCTCCAGTTCATTTTATAAAAGAGGAAACTGAGGCAAAGTAAAGTGATTTGCCCAGGGTTACACAGCTAGTAGCTAACTGAGGCTGGATTTGAACTCCTACAGATCAGCATTCTTGATTCCAAGTCCAGTGTTCTATCCATTGAGTTATGTAGCTGCCCAACTGGCATTGCAAAGAACTTTAAAGTTTTCAAAGAAATATACACATACATAAATACATACACACATATGTGCATATATTAAAATATATGTATATATACACACACACACACACACACACATATATATATATATATATTTCAACCTCACAGTGATTCTATAAGATATTGTATAAAGAGATATTATTCCTGTATCACAAGTGAAAGAAAGGGCCAGATAGCTTTAATAACTTGTCACCTCTACATTTGGTTCATATCAGAGGTGAGATTTGAATCTAGCTCTTTCTCAGTTAACTTCTAGAATGTAATTTCCATGTTGCTATAGGGTAGTTTTGTCACCCTGTGAGTTTGAGAGGTCACAAGGTAGTAAGTGGCAGGGCTGAGCTTGAACCTCTTTCTTTAACTACAAGGCTCAATTGAAGAGCTACTTTCTATATGTATCCTTTCCTGATTCCTTCTCTCACCCTAGTCTATCCCTCCAAGGGACTTTTTATCTATATTGTCTATATATTGGCCATATCTGTAAATGTACACTAAACTGTAAGTTTATTGAAGGCAGGGATATTTTCTCTCATTTATTTGTAAACCACAGTGCCTGATATTTGTAAGCTATATAACAAATGCTTACCAAATAAGACAAGATAATCCTGGTGGCTCTGATTGAAGGTTTACTTTTTTCAAGTTAGTCATTTTGAAAGAGTAATGATGGTTAAGAAAATTGTACTCTTCACAACCATAAAAGGCATATTGAACAATATATTTTATAAACTATCTTCCTAAGAAAAAGAGAATGCATGAGACAGAGGAATGAAAGAAGGAAAGAAGAAGAGAAGGAAAGTAAGAAAGGAATGAAGGAATGAAAGAAGGAGAGAGAGGAGAAATGGAGAAGGAAGAGAAATGGAATGAAAAAAAGTTGAAAATAAGGATAGGAAGAAAAAAGAGTAGGAGAGAAGGAGACATGCCATTTATAAGATTATGTAGGACTAGAGGGCATTTGCTAAGATTTGGGTAAAAGTCCTTTAATCTAAAAGGGAAAGGACTGTCTTTTTGATTTCCAACACTGTTCTTGGGGAAAAGTAGACCAAGGTAGCATTGAATCACAGGTAGCACTGATACAGAATATGCAATTAAAAAAAAAAAAAGAAATGTCAAAAGTCTTAAACTGAAAATAAGACTAGGTGAATCTTTAGTTGGTTAAGTAAATATGTGCCTATGTATATATATATATATATACACATACATATGTGTATATACATATATATATGTATATACACATATGTATATATACATATGCGTATATATACATATGTGTATATATACATGTATATATGTAATATATGATATATATGATGATAAATGGTCAAGTAAATATATGTGTGTGTACATATATATATATATACACATATATACACACATATATATTACGCATGAGTATATGTGTGAATCTTTAGTTAAACAAATTGTATATATTATATATTATGAATCTTTAGTTGGTTAAGTAAATATATATAATTTATAAATATATAAATGTTTGACTATTTGTTTATATATGTGTGTATATAATCAGCAAAGTTTCATGATTTCCTCCAGTTTTGTTCAGCAACATATAAATAGGAATGAAGGAGGTAAAAGGCAAGAATAATCCAAGGTTGGGGACTTAACTAGGCTTAACTAGATTTAATGACTTTTATCTTCCATCCTGGATTCTCTAGCTTCCTTGTCTTATCACACATCATACCTAGTTAAGCTCCCACCTTGAATTTCTCTGCCATCTATTCTTACTCCTTGCTGAACAGAACTGGAGAAAATTATGAAACTGCTGATTAGAGCCAATATAAATTTATATTATCTAATCTCAAGTAGAAACTTATTGCAGCAAAGAAAATATATTTCTCCTCAGCTGATTCTAGACACTTTCTGTTAACTCTTCCAAAGTCATCTAAGTCTCCTCAAGTTTCCCATACCACCTGCCACTCATTTCTCAGACAAGGAGGTCACGTAATACTTCAGTAAGAAAAATTGAAACCATTCACCAAAAGCCCTCTGTTTCCCCCTTCTTATCTCATAGCTCTCAGACATATTCCTCTACTATGTCTTTCATCACTCTGGTCTTAGATGAAGTGGTCCTTCTTCTTGCCAAGGCAAACACTTTTACATATATCCTTGAATCTATCCCTTTCCAACATATCCAGAAAGTTGTTCCCATTACCATTTTCATTCTCTCTCTTATCTTTAATCTCTCTCTATCTATTGGTTCCCTCCCTTCCATCCATAGACATAGCAATGTCTCCTTCCTTGAAGAAAAAAAAATATATCATTAATTATCTTCTATCCCCAAGAAATATCATCCATATATATCTCTCCTCTCCTTGAAGGTGAATTCCTGGAGCGAGACATCTATAATTGGCAACTCTTCTTCTTCTACTTCTAAATCTCCACAATTTGACTTCCAAATCTCATTCAACTGAAATGTCTTTGTCCAAAATTATGATCCATCTCTTCATTGATACTTTTAATGATCTTTTCTCAATCTGGATCCTCTTCTTCCTCTCTGTAGCATTTGACTTCTGGATATTCTCTGCTCTAAGTTTTTGTGAAACTCTTCTTTCTCTCTTGGCTCTCCTCCTACCTATCCAAAATGGGGTTGTGAAGCTTCAGACACAATAAAAATGATTTAACAATTAAAACTCTTCATAACCTTACCCCAAGTTATTTTTTCAGTGTTTTTACAGCTTAGTCTCTTAGCATAGCCTCTACTATACAGCTCTAATTCCGGCACGATCTTCCATCTTAACAACTTTGTACTAACTGTCCTAAATGTCTGGAATGCCCTCCTTCTGTATCTCCTCTTAGTTTCTTTGGCTGCCTTTCTCTAGGAGACTGTTCCCAGGCTCCCCATTTCCCCCAGCTGTCAATGCCTTCTTAAGTTAAATTTTATTCCATATACTCTGCATGCAGATCTTAAAGGTATCTATGTTGTCCCACCTGAATGTAAAATCAGTAAAGGCATGTGTTTGCCACATAGTAAACGCAATGTTTGTGAATGATGATGTTAAAAATCACGTTCATTTTTAATTTAATAAGAGCAGGGCAGCTAGGAGGCACAGTGGATAGAGTACCAAGAATCAAATCTGACAACTTATTACCTAGATGACTCCAGGTCAGCCATTTTACCCTGTTTGCCTCAGTTTCCTCATGAATAAAATGGGCTGGAAAAGGAAATGACAAACTATCCCAATATTTTTAAGAGAACTTTAAACAAGGCTCTAAGGGTTGGACATGACTAAAAAACAAAATATGAGGTAGAAGAAAAATTTGTTGATAATATATCACTTGGCAATGGAAAATGTATTTGGTTCTGAGCTCAAATCCAGATTTCTACTTTCAGCCTCAGGTAAGTCATTTTATATCTCCAAATTTGTTTTTAATCTGTAAACAGATTTTAATCTGTAAAATGAGGAAATAAGATGAAATGCCCACTCCTATATAATTCTAATTTGCGTTACATAGATGATCTTTATAAATATCAAAACAGTAACTTTTTTTTCTTTGATTACTACTAATCTATTCTCAAATGAAGTGGATAATTAAGGATTGTGTATGTCAGCATTTGATCAGGAAAGTGCTGTGCATCTCTAAAAGGATCTATAAGGACTATATCTAGACCTCATTCTCATGGTAATTATTTCACTAGAAATTAAATTTTCAGAGCTTCTGTGCAAATAACATATGTATGCTGGAGGCCACCATTTTTATGCAATACAAAGCTCATAAAAGACTGGATAACTCAAAAGCATTTACTAAAAAACTGTGTCTACCCGAGATCATATAGCTCAATCATTCAGAAGTATGAAGACCTTTGTAACAAGATAAACAGATCATAGTAAGAAAAATAGGTTTTGCAACTGTACACTAGTCAAACATGAATGAAGGCAGATAAAAATATCCCTATGGAATTGAGGCATTTTTAGAATCAAAAATGCATAACCCCCTAGAATAAAACAAATCTGAGAGGAAGAAAAACAAAAATATACTCCTGCACAAAGTCTGACCTTTAGCAGCCTCCAACCAGTTATTACAGTGTTCTTCAATTTTGTTCTTAATGTTGCTAGAAGGCCAGGTCTATGTTTAAAGAGCAAAGCTATCAATAAAGTGTGTTGAGAATGGTAAACCTTCCTCCATTCTATGTAAAGGAGAGAAGGTCTGAATTTTAATTCTGACTTATTATTAATCAATGTTCTAAACTCATGTCTGTAGACTAATCCTATCACCTAAGGAGTATTCTCATCTCCTAAGGAGGAGGTAATGGAGAGGAATTGAGATAAGTTTTAATCCATTTCTTCTTTAAAATGTTTACCAATCAGGAGAGTACCACCTTTACTTGGAAGGTCCAACAAGGTACTGTCAGACCAACCAGAAGGGAGACACACCTAGGTTTAAAAGACTCAGCCCTCACTCAGGGTCTTTGGTTCATTGAGCCAGGCCATGACCCAATTTATTGATTATTTCTATTTTAACTAATAAATTGACCATAATTGTCTCTCAGCTACAAAAGTAAAATATATTCCCTTTTCAAAATAATTTTATTATTTCTTGTCAATAATTATAGAAACATCAATTTTGTGTTTTTGACTCTGATGCTTTGTTGATATTATTACTTCAATTTATCATTTTGTTTTCTCTTTTGTATTTTCTTAAGGAACCATTATATCATTCATAGATGAAAGCATTTTTGTCTCCTCAAAAATAATCTTAGTCATGTTAATCAACATGGATCTCAGTTTGCTCATCTGAAAAATAATGGTGATAGACCAGAGAGCCTATAAAGTCTCTTCTGTTTGTGATCTTTGATCCTTAAGAGTTGATTAGGAATTTAGAATCCCGATCAGATTTTAAGATAGAAGTTATAATTCACTATTACAGACAAGAAAATAAGGCCCTTTTTCCTTCTTGGTTTTGTTGCTGCTGTTGTTTTGACTTGTTTTACTTGTTTTTCTCATAAAGAAAAATTAGTATCATCAAAGGTAAGAAAGAGATATCACAATAACTGAGTCTATCTTCAAGAAGAAGTTGTAGTTGAAATACATATTGTTTCTTGAGACAAAATCGTGACCATTATGTATTACAGGGAAGAACAAATTATTCCACAAAATAACAACAACAATAACAATTTCTTTATTGAGGCATCAAATTGGGGGACAAATGAGTAGAGTGTTGGACCAGGAGTGAGATCTTTTCAAATGGGAGTAAAATTAATACCTAATTTTTTGAGTGTTATGACGATAAAATGAGAAAATATTTATCAAGTGCTTTGCAAACCAAGATTGAAAAATTGGCTGTCAAATATAGTGGTATCCAGAATAGTAAAGGGGAAGTTCAAAAGAAAGGTGGATTTGAGGGAAAATGTAATAAGATCCTCAAATTGTATTGTAAATCATCCATGCAAGCTTATCCTCAATGGTTAAGTCTGTGCCCCCTAATGTGAAAAGGAGGGAGGAAGGGATCTTACTGGATATTTATTTCCCCATGGTTAGAGACCACCCTTTAAAGCATTCTTTATGTAGCCACGTGGTGATTTGGAGAACAAAAGTTGAGTATATCCTTTTTAGGAAGTGTAATCAGCCAATCAGAGAATGGGAAAATGGGTACCATTTCATTCTCTGAGTAATAGTTAAGATTTAGATATTTTAAACTCAATATGTCCAAAATAATCATCCTTATCTTTCCCCCTAAACTCTCCCCTCTTCCTATCTTCCTTTTATTATAGGGGGCACGACCATCCTCTTAGGCTCACAACCTAAAAGTCATCCTATATTTTTTCAATGTCTCTCCCCACACTCTCCACATCCAAGCTGTTGTTAAAGCCTGTCTTTTTTACCTTTTCAACATCTCTTGAAAATGCCCCCTTTTCCCCTTGGATATTGTCCCAGTCCTAGTGCAGACCCCCTTATCATTTCACACCTGATCTATTGTAATCGCTGATGATGGGTCTGCCTGCCTTAAGTCTCTCTCCACTCCAATCCATTCAACCACTAAAGTTATTTTCCTAAAGTACAAGTCTGATAATGTCACTTCCCCCAACACACACACACACACACACACACACACACACACACACACACCCTTCAGTGATTCCCCTTTGTCTCCAGGATCAAATACGAAATGCTTTCTTTGGTATTCCAAGACTCTCATAACCTACCCCCCTCCTACCTTTCCAGTTTTCTTCTACCTTATGCCCAATAGATACTCCTCAGTCCAGTGATACTGGTCTGATAATTCCATCTTCAATGGCACCTCAGCTTTGGACACCCCTCCCCTTCCTCTCTAGTTGTTCTCTTTCCTTTGCTCTCAGTACTAGTTTCCTGACTTAGTTTAAGTCTTAATTAAAACCCCATCTTCTACAAGAAACCTTCTCTACTCCTCTTAATTCTAGTGCCTTCCTTTTGTTATTGTCTATTATTTATCCTGGATATAGTCTTCCCTTTTAGGATATAAGCTTCTTGAGATTGGGGGCTGTCTTTTGCTCTTTTTTATTGCCAGTATTAGCACAGTGCCTGACAAGTAGTCGATATTTGATAAATATTTGTTAAAGTATCTATCAAATACTGATTGATTGTTTGATTTCTAACCACATTTACTTTTATCCTTCAATACTTCTTCAGTCTACCTCCTCTCTTTATTCTGAAATTTCCAATTTGGAGACTCCTCGTCTAGAAAATAAACATTTTACATCCACTTGATTCAACCTGTGTGTATAGCCAGGCTATGCTTTTTTGAGTAGCTATGGATCTCATTTAGGAGGTTCTGCAATATTCTGAGAGTTGATACAATTAGCACAACGTCATCCTGAAATTGGGGTATTTTCAGGGAATCCTTTCAGGACTTGGATTCTGTACTCAATATCTTTGATGCAGTGATGTCTCTTTCTTCCAAAAGTATTTTCATAAGTCATTACCCTAGTATCTTATCTGAAAACTTTTATCAATACTTTAAACTTTTAATCAAGAAAAAGATTCATCTTTCCATAGTTGCATTAAATGATGGAGCCTGTTTTTCATTAATAACATGAAGCTTTTTGTTAGGATACTGTCCAAATCTGTTTAATCCATTTTATGTTTCTGAAAGTGTGCGATAATTCCAGTCTTGCACAGTCATCAATTGCTTTGAACATGTTCTTCCCAGCGAATTTTCTTTTCAGGATACCAGTAAATCTCCAGATCTATATGACTACAATTGTCTTCTTAAGAGCTTTCATCTTTGTCTGGTAAAGACCAAAATTGTAAAGAGTTCCTTCTTCCCTTGGTTCAGTTTGCTCTCACACCCAAAGATTAATAAGATGTTTTTGTATGATTCCCTCCTTAAATTTGAATTTGTTTTTGCTTGTATTCAGAAGACAATAGAAATAAGGCAGGTAGAATCTTAAGAGGCTTAACCTGTCTCTCCAAAAGATGCTTTATCTCATATCAACTAAAATTGACAGTATCATGATGATGACAAGTTTTAAGTTGAGTTTAATTTAATTGAGTTTAAGTTAAGTTGAAATTAATTTTTCATGTGGATATCAAACATTTTAGCTTACTCAGTTTACTCAGGCTTTTTCATATATTTATAATACAGAAATAAGCCATGAGTGTGGGACTGGGTCGAAGGTTTGGCCATAATAAATAGTCGATAATGAATTTACTTGTGTAATTCTGGGACTTTTTGCTCTACTTATTTTTGGTTCTTAGTCCACATGGCATAATCTCATTAGATTTTTTTACACATTTTAAAATGATACAAACAGTGAATGCTTTGCCTAAAGTACATGGGCATGAAATTAGCCGATAGTGGGACGAGTCACCTGTATCCCCATCTTTTGTTAGTTAATGCATAATATATTTTGTTAAGAAAGATAAGATTAGGTTTGATGTAAAAAGAAAATGATAAACAGTCTTAACAACTCATATGCACCACTGTGAAGCATTTAAGTAAACTGTTTTCTATCCCATCCAGCCTTGTTGCCTTCCAATTTTGCAGAGAAGCTATAGTTTCAATTACTTCCCTCCCTCCCATGATTTTCTGTTACTCATTGCATAATGTGGAACTGATCTGTCTTATTGGTCCAATTCTTTTAGCATCCATGTGACCAATCCATGTGGATGCTTTTGGAAGCTTCTTTTGAAAATCCATGATGATATATGAGAGGGGATCCTGTTTCCATTTCAGAGCATGCATAATATACTGTGAATTTTTCCTGACCACTTACCACTTAATTGGTTCCTGAGCTGGAATTGTGTGCACACAAAAGGCTCCAATAGAAGACATGACATTTCTCTCTCTCTTTCCCTGCCTGCTTTTGAGTGAAGAACAAGAAAGTCTCTGAATGAAGTGAGAAACAGTCATTCAGCTTCCATATTTCTTTCTCTGAGCTATCATATAACCTAATGCATGGCCCTATAATTTCTCTTGTCCTTGCTGTGCTGATTCATTCTTTATCTTAAGTGATGGAATAACCATGTAAACTTCAAAAGGTTGGGAGAGCCAACACAGGGATTTGGGATAGATCACTTGGGTAATGAAGGCTGATGGCACTTCTAAGATAGGGGAGGAGCCATCTCAGCCTAGAGGAACAATCTGTGTGACCTAGCCCAGAAGTGAATCATCTTAGTAGCACAGACACCATGTTCTGCAAGCAAAGCAACGATTTGTCCATTGAGACTTTAGCAGAGGAGCAGAGAGAGGTATCTCTACTTCTGCTCCTGCTCCTTTATAATAAGATTTAATAAATATCTTATTATAAAAGCTAATTGATGTTAATTGCTTATTAGAGGTGTCAAAGAGATATTAATTGGAAATATAATATTAGGAATATACTAAGTGGACTTTGAAAATAATATTGGAAAATAATCACTGAAGATTAATATTGGGTAATCTAAAAATTAGGGTCTCAAGCAATAGCATCACAACTTCCAGCTTTTTAGGCTCACCTTTATAATCGAGGAGAGTTATTTTCTGGGAACTTTCTGGGAACCTGACCCCGAAGTGCTAGGAGAAGTTGGAAAATAAGTCAATAGCCTAAACAGGCTACCGTTATATTAACCATATACAAGTTTTCTGATTCACATTTGATCCAAGTTTCATTTTCACTTAGCATCATATAGATGAATAGAAACATTCAACATCTTCCTTCTTCAAGGGTTCTCTTTCTCTCTCTCTCTCTGATTTCTTTGATTCTCAAGACTCTGTAGGGAAAAAATATGGATGTTAAATTGATTTTTACTGATCTTTATATTTATTTAACTTTTTCTGTCATCTTTTGTTTAACCAAATTTATTTTATTTGAAGAAATAGAATAAGAGAAAAGAAAAAACAGAAAAGCAATACAAAATAAAATGAAAGAAAACAAAAGAGAGCATTGTCATATGCCCATCAGGGAGGATTCAAAATATATAACATCTGTGTATCCTCTTAATCTTTCAAGTTTTCTTTTTAATGGCTTATTAGGGGAAACTAGAATTTGTCATTCGTTTTCTAGATTAGTTTCTGTGTTTCTTTCATTGGTGACATTAATCATTCATTCTCTACTCTGAATGTCAGCTAAATATTGATCTAATTTTCCAAAGGCTTTATGAAAGTCTTTTAAAATATCAAGAAATTTCTGATATAGTGGAGTTATATAATTGCTCATGTTTAGAAGAACTCTTTGTTCTCTACATTTCTCCTGTGGGTTTTACCATGGCAATAGCCACTGCATATACTACTGTGTGTAGGTCCTGAAATGTTTTCTTTTACATTTTCTGCCAAACATTTTGGGAGAATGTAGTCATTCATTCATTCATGATGTTTATAGCAAATGTCAACTTTTTTGAAGTACTCTGTTTTGATATAGTTGGTCTGCTACTTGGATTCTTGCCATTCAACTCAAAAATTTATTTTCAAAATTCCAGTCTAAATATGCCCTCCTATTTCTCAATATTATCTTGAGACAGCAATATTCTTGTTACCTCCACACTGGGCAATGTTTTTTAGAATTTGGGTTAAACAAATACTTCCATTTAATATTGCATATTTTAATAGTTTCCCAATTTCAATTCCTATTTGAGCTCATCTCCATTTAAAGATGAAGTTATTTTATATGACTGACCTATATTGATGTATATTATATTTCTTTTTGACTCAGAAAGAAGAATATCAGTCACAAAAAGCAGTGTTAAACTCTGGTCATAAATGGAATCTTTCCAATTTTATAAGATAGTATATAATAAAAGCAGTCATCCCTTTAGCCCATTTCATGTATATTCATAGTTTGACCACCATAGTGATCGGTCCCATCTGCCCAGAAGAATTTCTATCAGGTGGGGCATTGGAATGTCTGGTTTGTCCCAAATTATATTACCTTCTTCTCTAAACAGAACATGGAGGACCACTCCATTGTCTTCCCTTTTGAGCTGATTATCCAACACTGGTGGTCTGTAAGAACAGAGAATAGGCAGCAGGGATGGATGAAGCGAAGAGGATTGATGGTAATAAGCGCATTAACAACAAAGACACCACAGAAAAACCAGTGGAGACTAACAAAGATAAATAAAAACTGAATAAAGAAGATAAATAAACAAATGATCCAAAACAAGTCATCTCCACAGAAAAGTCCTTTACAACAAGGGCAATTGAATCGAAATCATGAGGAAAGTAAAGTTATTTCAATGACTTTTTAAGTCTCTTTAAAATGACAATGGAACAACTCTAAGAACTTTTGCAGTGACACAGAAGAGTATCAAAGAATAACATGAAAATAACAAAAAAAAACAGGAACAAAAAATGAAAACTTTTAGCAAGAGACAGAGAGAACAAAAGACAGAAATGGTGCAAAATAATAGATTCTTTGAAAAAGATCATGGCAATTAAAATGTAAAATCTAGAGGCAGAAGGAAAAAATTGGGGAAAAAACAAAAACAATAATGATATTGGAAGAATCTGAGAACTGTATGAAATCAAGAATTACAGAACTTATAGATGGGTTAAGAAAGAAAAAAAAAAACCTAAGGATTATAGCACTTCCAGGGGAAAAAAAACATAAAAAACTCCTGGAATACCATATCTCAAATAAAATGTATAGGAAATCGGCCTGTAAATATTGAAAGGAGGTAGCAAAGTAGAAGTTGAGAAAACTTGCAAAATATCAAGAGAAAGAAATCTAAAGTTTACCCTCCTAAGAAACATCATAGCCATAGTTCAGAATTGTATCAAACAATAAATTTTATAGGCATTAATGGGAACCTCTCCCTAAAAAGCTTTTTATATTCCAAGGAAAATAAATTAGAATAGAATAGAATTACTTCTCATTAAAGAGGCAGCTAGGTAGCTCAGTGGACAATATATTGAGTCAAGAAAATCTGAGTTCAAATTCAGCTTCAGACACTAACTAGTTTGTGATTCTGGGCAAGTTACTTAATGTTTGCCTTAATCCACTAGAGAAGGAAAAGGCAAACCACTCTAGTATTTTTACCAAGCAAATCCTATGGACAATAGGGTTCATGGAGTCACAAAGAGCTGGATAAGCCTGAACAACTACAACACTGTTTCTTTGTGAATAAGAAGGAAAAGGGATAAAAAATTGATATTTTAAAAAGAAAATAACATAATTTTTCAATGCAATGTCTAAATATCAAAGAAAATAGTGTTCAGGAAGAAAAATAATTCAAGTCTTTCATTTCAAAGAACTCAAAGATGAGCAGGATATTTAATATTCAAACTGATCAAAAGAAAAAAAATAAGTAAATACTTTCAGAGAGAAACACAAGATTAAGAAATGAAATGCTTATTTTCATGTGGTTAACTCTAGAAAGGACCATTAATTTAGGCCATTAATTTCTGTTGCTTGATTTTCTTTATTTAGAAAAATCTTGCATACTAATTGTGTCAGAGATAATGAGAAGTCAAAGTGAGAATCAGTGTGTTAAGTAACAGCAACAAAATAATAGCTAGGATTTTAAAAGTTTTGGTGACTCCCTCTGGAGCCTCTTCCCAGCAACACCTCTTGCTTGACTGCTGGCAAAGATTTTGTAAATCTCATTATATGTAATGCCATTGTGAAAACTAAGCATGTTCTTATTACACATTTTTTTATTATACAAATGGAATGGTTTGTAACATTGAAGGATGATACTACTGTAATCCCAATATCTCCACTTTTAATTCCACCCATGCTGGATGTACTTCATGTGGGTGGCTCAGCTGCCAGCCCTTACTAATCTAGCCTCATCTTGCATGTGTCTCCCATACACCTTCATGGCTATTTTTTGGGGATGGATTTTGGGGAAGAGTGACAACCATCTTTGTCCCATATCTTGGTCATTTGAAACTTTTTTTTTTTGGTAAAAGGTTCACAAGTTATGGAAAGTTTATTATTAGATTATATGCAGAACTCAATGCACTAGCTCATTTAATTAATGAAAGATCTGGGAACTGAGAACCTTCTTCTAAGAAGTCATCTGCTTCTTCTCTCAACATTGTTCTTTAAAAAATTCAATGTAGTTAATTTTTCCAGTTACATGTAAAGATACTTTTCAACATTATAAGATTTTGAGTTCCAATTTTTTTTTATCTTCCTTCCTTCTTTCCCTCCTCCTCCAAGGAAATATTTGAATGATGTATATCATTGCTATCCTATCAAGGCCTTCAAAGAATTCACCTGGGATAACTCCCAATCCCTCAAAGATTTCCAAATATCCCTTGACACTTTGGCTAATATAGTGATAGACTACTGCATACTACACCCCTGCCTCTAAAGGGGGTCTCTGTGCTCTTGCCAACACTTTCTGTTGTGTTTTACATCAATACCTTTCTCAGGTTGAACTATGGGCTGAAGGCCAGTTACTGGCCCTATATCAGTAATTACTTTCAAAGGGAATCTTCTCTACTTCCACTGACACCTTTCCTAATTGTTATTCTGCTCTTGATATTTAGACTTTACCTTTTTAAACTTTTTAATAAGATTTGTGTCCTCCAGACTAGCCTCAATCAGATTTCGAATGGCCTTACAGGAGGCATATAGACACATGCTTCAACCTGTGGAAGGGACATCTCCCACCTGGACACTGATGCGGTATGATTCACATCCATCTCCACCCTCTTCTGATCGGCCTTTAGGCAGGACCAGCTCTATGCCTCTTATCAGACTGAAACAGATATGGAAGGTATGGCTCATCCCGAGCCCCATATAATTTTGGGTCCCAGTCGTTTGAGGGAGGAATAATGGAATTTTAGCTGCTGCTTCAGCCCCAGTAATCCCATTTCTCTGTCTCTGTCTCTCTCTTTCCATCTTCTGTCTCTCTCTGTCTCTTTCTCTGTCCCTGTTACTATCTGACTCTTTGTCCCTTCTGTTTCTCTGTCTCTGTTTTTATCTCTCTCTCTCTCTTCCTCCCTCCCAATCTCTCTCTTTCTCTTCCTTCCCTCCCTTCCTTCCTTCCTTCCTTCCTTCCTTCCTTCCTTCCTTCCTTCCTTCCTTCCTTCCTTCCTCCCTCCCTCCCTCCCTCCCTTCCTTCCTTCCTTCCTTCCTTCCTTCCTTCCTTCCTTCCTTCCTTCCTTCCTTCCTTCCTTCCTTCCTTCCTTCCTTCCTTCCTTCCTTCTTTCCTTCCTTCCTTCCTTCCTTCCTTCCTTCCTTCCTTCCTTCCTTCCTTCCTTCCTTCCTTCCTTCCTTCCTTCCTTCCTCCTTCCTTCCTTCCTTTCCTTCCTTCCTTCCTTCCTTCCTTCCTTCCTTCCTTCCTCCTTCCTTCCTTCCTTTCCTTCCTTCCTTCCTTTCCTTCCTTCCTTTCCTTCCTTCCTTCCTTCCTTCCTTCCTTCCTTCCTTCCTTCCTTCCTTCCTCCTTCCTTCCTTCCTTTCCTTCCTTCCTTCCTTCCTTCCTTCCTTCCTTCCTTCCTTCCTTCCTTCCTTCCTTCCTTCCTTCCTTCCTTCCTTCCTTCCTTCCTTCCTTCCTTCCTTCCTTCCTTCCCTTCCTTCCTTCCTTCCTTCCCTTCCTTCCTTCCTTCCTTCCTTCCCTTCCTTCCTTCCTTCCTTCCTTCCTTCCTTCCCTTCCTTCCCCCTTTTCTTCCTCCCTCCCTCCTAACTTTCTCCCTCCCCCCTCTCATATGCCTATATTAATCCAATCACCTGGACTTTTCTAATGTCCAAAAGTTTGCACAATCTCCTCTGAGATAATTCAATTTTCCTTCTGTTTTTCCTTACTTTTCCTTCTCTATATAAATTCTCACCTTATGTTGCTGGGTTGCCCTCTCCCTTAAGGTAAATGCCCATGCTTGATTTGGAAATGGTTTGAGCTTGAATTCTTTCAGAGATGACTAATGTCCTGATATCCTAATATATTTGGCTTACCCCAACAAGCTCAAGAAGATGAATTTTCTTGACTTCAGGCCAGGAACTCTATTCACTGTGCTACCCAGCTGCCCTTGC
Organism: Sminthopsis crassicaudata; assembly: GCF_048593235.1. Classification (NCBI taxonomy): domain Eukaryota; kingdom Metazoa; phylum Chordata; class Mammalia; order Dasyuromorphia; family Dasyuridae; genus Sminthopsis; species Sminthopsis crassicaudata. The sequence goes on along the minus strand of NC_133622.1, from coordinate 220,002,503 downwards.
CCTAGTATATAGATACTATTATTATTCCTATTTTACAGATAAGGAAACTGAGGCTGGGAGGTTAATTTGGCTTTTCCAGGATCACATAATTAGAGTCTAAATTTAGGATCTTCTTGACTCCAAATCTTGACTTCTCTCCATCATATCACTTAGTTGCAATTTGCATAAAGTAGCCATTATAATAAGGAAGAGAAGGAAGAAATGAATTCATATTTGAGAGGACAAATACAAGCCCATTCTTTCATTAGTAAATTAATATCTAATGGTAGTATAACATAGAGAAACCCCTCTCAAACAGGGTGAGAGGAAGGTGATCAGAAATCAGGGGGGAAAAGTCTGTGAGAAGCTTTCCTTCTACCTTTGGGGTATAAGGAATATAAGGACAGATACTTGAGGCTGGTGACAGATCATTTAGGAAGGTATAATGGAAATTGCCAAAGGGATTTTTCCTAAAGTTCAAGCTTAAACATGTTATTTACAGCTTTTGTCCCCCAACATATTCAGTAAACTTAAGAAGATTTCTATTACCTCCAGGTAAAGTCCTCTATAAAGTCCTTTATTTGTAAAGTCCTCTTTGGAGCCTTTATAACCCTTCACAACCTGTCCCTTCTGGCTTTTCCATTTTCCTTAACATGTTCCTTTCTTCTGTACACTCTCTGATCTAGTTACTTTATCCTACCTGCTGTTCCTCAAACACAAAACTCCATGTCTGCACCTTTGCATTGGCTTAATCCATATGAGGAATGTTTTTCTTCCCTTCATCTCTACCTCTTAGAATCACTGGCTTTCTTTGAAACTTAATTAAAATGTCATGTTCTTTAGAAGACCTTTCTTGGTGATTCTCTTCATCTCCCTACCCCCATTGTTTTTGCCTTCTCTTGGAACTTAACTTCCATCTCTTTAGTATGTCTCTTAGATGGTGATAGTTATTTTTATAGTATCTTATGCATTGGGATGTGAGCCCCTTGAAGTCAAAGAAAGTTTGTAGTTTTATTTGTTTTGCGTTTCTTTATTGCCTCAGTTCCTGCTGCAGTTTCTGGCAAATAGAGCTAATAAATGTTTTCTGACTATACTATGCTTAAAGACACTTGAAAGTGTCTTGTTTCATCCCAACATCAAACCCGAACTAAGAGACTACTGGCTTTAGAGCAGTGCCTACAACAGGATTAATCAGTTTAAGGAGGGGCTGGAGGAAAACAATTGCACAAATATACTATTAATGATAAATTGGTTCAAACATTCTGAATGTCATTTTGGAATTACAAAAGTGTTTAAATTTCCTATATTCTTTTACTCAGCACTACTGGGCAAACATATCTATCTATGTTAGATCTACACCCTAAGAAAGGCAGAAACAGAAATGGAGGGCCAGCTTACACCAAAAACTTCAAAGTAACACTTTCATAGAGGGGAGGAACTGAAAAAAGAGGTGAATAAATTTTGGTTTAATAGTAGATAACAACCAAAATCATAAGGAAAGTAGAAAACTGGGAGTGGGGTGGGAATTTCAAACACATATTTTTGGGGAAAAAATCGTATTTCTCAAATATAAAGAGAACTGAGTGAAATTTATAAAAATACAAGTCATTCCCCAATTGATGAATGGTCAAAGGAAGCGAACTTTTCAGACAAAGATATCAAAGCTATCTATAATCATATGAAAAAATGTTCTAAATCACTATTGAGCAGAAAAATGCAAATTAAAACAACTCTAAGGTAACATCGCTCTCCCATCAGAGTGTATAACATGACAAAAAAAAAAGAAAAAACATTGGGGCAATTAGGTGGCACAGTAGATAGAGCACCAGCCCTGAAGTCAAGAGGATCACTCAAATCTGGTCTCAGACACTTAATACGTCCTAGCTGTGTGACCCTGGGCAAGTCACTTAACCCCAATTGCCTGAACAAAAAATAAATGAATAAATAAATAAATAAATAAAATAAAAATTTTTAAAAAAGGATGTTCGAAAGAATAAGGAAAAATGGGGAACTAATACATTGTTTATTGAGTTGTGAACTGATCCAACCATTCTGGAGAGCAATTTGGAACTATGCTTGAAACTGTGAATTCCCATTCCACTGCTAGATCTATATCCCAAAGATATCCAATAAAGGGAAAAGAGATCTATTTGTACAAAAATATTTATAGCAACTCTTTTTTTTGTGGTGGCTAAGAAGTCCATCAATTAGGGAATGGCTAAATAAGCTGTGGTATATTATTGTAATGGAATATTATTGTGCTGTAAGAAATGACAAGCATAACGATTTCAGGAAAAACCTGGAAAGATTTATATGAACTGATGCTGAGTGAAGTGAACAGAATGAGGAAAACATTGTACACAATAACAGCAGTATTGTATGATGAAGAAATGCGAGTGACTTAGCTATTCTCAGCAATGCAATGATCCAAGACAATCCCAAAGTACTTCTGAAGTAGACTATCTGCCTCCAAAAAAAGGAACTGATAGTGATTGACCATAGGATTGAAGCATTCTATTTTTCATTTTCTTTTTTCCTTTTATTTGAATCTTCTTATGTAAAATCACTAATATGGAAATGTTTTACATAATTGCACATGCACAACTTATATATGATTGCCTACTGTCTCAGGGAGGGGGAAAAATGGGTGGGAGGGATAGAACTTGGAACTCAAAACTTTAAATATCTTTTTTTTTTTTTTAAGTAGGAGGGGGGGATATTTTAAATATGGTGCATTTCTTACAAGCATGCCAAACCTCAGGCATATCACATGATGAAGTAGAGCATAGATTATCATAACAACTCTGATAAGTGCTACAATTAAAAAAAAAGTTCTGTGAATTATTCATCATTTGGATCTCTTACAACACCAAAATATCATTTTCTTGATGTGGAAAATGTAACTTAATTTCTCTCCCTGAAATGATTAGTGTTTTCCTTTTAAGGGTATTTTATCACTACGACCCTTAATGATTATCCTCATGGGTCTTGTAGTTTTTCTAAAAGCAGAAAGTGTAGTAGATTTTCTAGAAACGTGGATCTCTTCCCATGTCCCTTTAAAAAAAAAAGTGAAAAAAAAAGCCCTACCTCTAGATTTATCTTGAGATAAATTATCCTGTTTCTCGCTGTCTTCTCCCACTTTACTCCCATTTGGAATAGCTTCAAAAATGCATTAGGCAACCATCAAGAAAATGTAATCTCAATTTAATTCAATTCCAAAAGGACTCCAAAAAGATTCTAAAATCAGGAAAACCTGAATTCAAATCCTCACTCAAGTTACAAGCTGTGTGATGTTGGAAAAATCACTTGACTCTTAGTCTCGGTTTCCAAATCTGTACAATAAGGGTATTGGACCCCATGACTTTTAGGGTCCCCTTTCTAATTCCGTGTTGTTATGCATGAAGTCAGATGCTTAGAAAACAAAATGAAATAGACTCTGCCCCCTAGTTGCATACAGTTATTTCTTTCACATCACTGGAGTTAGAAGCACAGAGTCCCTGTGATCTGGAAAATCTGCGTAAAATTTTTTGGATTTCCCTTTGCATCACAGAAGAATTATTATGGTATTAAAAGATAAAATGTGGCTGACTGTTAAACATTTATCTGTACCCTCCTGGTATCTCCTCCACAAAACTGAATTGGTCTTAAAACCATTGTTTTGAGGCCATCTTTTCTGGTACCTGAATTCCAGAGGTGTTGGAATATATGTATTTATATGTATATGTGTGTGTATATATATAATACACATATATATTTGTGTATGTATATATGTGTGTATATATATTTATATATATGTATATATATATATATACATTGTCTTATCTATGTGAATATAAACTCCTTGAGAGTAGGATTTTTTATTATTTTATTTATTTATTTTTATTATTTATTATTTATTTATATTATTTATATATTATTTATATTTCCAATGTCTAGCACAGTATTTTGCATATAGTAGACACTTAATAAATAATCTTTGACTGCCACAGTCAACTACTCCAACTTGTTCCTTCTACAGATGAAGAAGCCCAGAGAAGTGACCTGCCCTGCTTCACTCAGTAAAATTCAAGAATCAAGATTTGGACTTAATACCTCTGACTTTCTGAGCTCCTTTTGTACTATTAGGGATGGAGAGGGATTCATTCAATTTGCCAAAGGAATGAGGCAATAAGTACACTTGTTCAATCATCTGAGACTCCATGACCCTGGGCTTTTCTTCTCAGAGAAAGTGATTTACCATTTCTTCTTTTTCGTTTTACAAGTAATAAAATTGAGGGAAATAAAGTTAAGTGACTTGCCTAGGATCACATAATAAGTGTCTGAAATCAGATTGAACTCTGGAAGAAGAGTCTTCCTGATTCCAAGCCAAATGTTCTATGCACTGTGTCACCTAGATGCCCTTATTTCATTTTTTACAGATGTTGAAACTGAGGCAAACAAGATTAAGTGACTTGCGTAGGGTCACTGGAACTCAGGTTTTCCTGATTTCAGGTCCAGGGCTCTCTCTATTCATTATATCACTTAGCTGCCAGGCACTATGTTTACATCACTACAAATGAAAACATTGAAGGACAAAAAAATTAGGCACAATACAATGAGCAATGTTGAGCCTAGCTGGATTATAATTCATATTGGAGAATCATGAGATAAAGTAAACAACAACAACAATAAGGTTTTAGGTAGCCTTGAATGCCAATTTAAATAGCTTTACCTTAGGTCCTAGAGCAGGGAAGAGATAAAAACTAAAGGTATTTTTTTCAACTGCTTGATGGACTACTGGGATCCAAATGCTGACAAGGTGATTCATCCTTTTATAGGACAAAAAGGTTTATTTTTTCAATTCTCTGATTTTTTGACCTTTTAAAATAATTATACTTCAAATATATTGCTTAGATTTGATATTTTTCTTTACAGACTTACCTAGAAGGAAAAAGTAATCAGTTTGGATTAAAAAGCCATAGATAGAAAAACAATGGACTTTAGGCACTAACAGGTAAAGTCTGTCCCTGTAGGAAAAGTGGCTCTGGTTTGGGGACAAAAGATCTTAGTTATATTCTTACTCAACTCCTTAGCAGTTGTATGACTTTGAATGAGTCTTTTCCCTTCTGTATCTGTTTCTTCTCATTCTCAGTTTCGTCAGAGAGAAAAAACTAGGGGGACCCATTATGAAAAAAAAAAAAAAAGGCTTCCCAACCCAAGAAAGAAAGGCAAAGGCCAAAACTTGGGGAATGGTTGGACAAGATTGGGGGAAATAGTTGTAATGGATTTGTATTGTGCTATAACAAATGGTAAATAGTAGAAGTCTAGAGAAAGACGGGAAGTCTAGAAGAAGCATGAACTGATATATCACAAAAAAAACAGAACTGAAAGCACTTTTTAAAAAGTGTACAGTAATGAAATAAAGACATCACTAATTAGCAATAAAGTTCAGGTTAAATGTAATAAGAGTTGGTTCAAAATGATTTAATCTACTCATTCTTTTTTGTTGATAAACAATATACAGTTTTACCTTCTTGTTACAGGGGTAACATTCCCACAATCTGGAAAATTCGTATAAAAAATTTTGATCCTCCCTTCATTCCAGAGAAGTCTGAATTTTTTCTTTTCCTTTTATGAGATATTTATATTACTTTATTGTAAAAATTGGGTTAAGTATTTAGTCATCGGTTCTGTGTTATCCACTGGCCTCCATGTCTTATCTGCAGTTTCTGTAAAACTCCTCCAAAATTCCCATTTAATTTCTTCTGACAAACCGTGATATATCAAAACTACGAGGAGGAAAATTGCAATGTGGAAGGGATAGTTGGAAGATAATTACAAAAATAGAAGTCACTGCTAAGTACACTCACTCTATTGGGTAGTTTTGCTTAAAATCTTTCCCCCAAATGGCTCCTCAAGTCTGGGATTTACTCCTTTCCCACATCAGTCTTGCTCAGGTGCCATCTTCCATACCAGGCCTTTTTTTAAAGCACCCCAATTCTTTCCATCTTGAAATTCTTTGTCAATATTTAGATAAAGAGTATATTAACATCCTGTTTCTAACACACTTTGTGACTCCGGATAAAGCATTTAAACTCTCAGGGCTCTAGGCAGCTAAGATTGGAGCTTGCAGAGCAAGTATTGACCTGAATTGGTAGAGGGAGTTCCCTACACCAACTAAATCATGGAACTAGTTGTTCTTATATTTAAAAGCAGGCATTTCACCTCTGTTCCCCCTGCCCACAAGAGAAGCCAGCAAAATTTTTCTTCCTCTTTTTCTCTATATTCCTAGAATCTGGAACATAGGAATTACTTAATATAAGCTTGTTGCAAAGCTTTTTTTAAATGAATTGAAAGGTTTTTATTTTGGAATGGAATGGAAAGGTAATGAGGGAGGGGCAGACTGATATGTGAAAACAAAGCATATCCAAATGAACATCCAAGGCTTCCTTGAAAAAAGAAGGGGAAGGGATGTCACAAAAGGCCAACCCGAAGTCTAAGGGGTATGAGTGGAAGAGGGGATGTTGTTGCCAGGCAGCCAGCATCGCCTAGGCAATAGTGGAGACGTGTGCATGCTGAGCATCTGTGATGTCAGATGTCAGGGTTAACCACACTGAGAGGAAAGGGTGTGTGTGTTAAGGGGTGGAGGGGGGTTAAGGCAACCTGGGAATACAGCTTCAAGATCTTTTCATTCCCAGAGAGGTCTCCTTCAACCACAAGAATCATGTAATAGTCAGTCACTGTCTGATCTGACCATAGTCCGTCCAGCCAGAGATGACGGCAGAAAAACATCTCTCTTTCCACCAGTTTAAGCTTTTCTCTCATGAACTAAAACTCCAATACCAAACTTTGGTTAGCCAATGAAGTCTCTGAACAATTTTAGTTTACAGAGGATATAGAATTACTGCTTTTCTAAAGGCTTGTTCTTTTAGTCAAAAGGGGCATTTTAAAAAAAGTTTATTGATTGTGGGTATTTCTCCTTTAGGCAATGTCTACACGCACATATCAGTCTGGTTAAATAAAAAGAGGGAAGTGGTCAGCATGGACTTCCAACCAGTTTCTGTGTCATGGTGGTGTTCTTTTCAAAATGAATTGAATGTCCTCAAAGTAAGATTTTGGAAACTATTCTTCCCTGAGTTCACAATCACAGATCTGGAGCAGGAAGGGACCTTAGTATAGGCAAGTAGTCAGCATGGATCCAACCAGTTTCTGTGTCATGGTGGTGTTCAAAGTGGATTGAACATCCTCAAAGAAAGATTTTGGAAACTAATCTTTCCTGAGTTCACAATCACAGATCTGGAGCAGGAAGGGACCTTAGTATAGGCAAGTAGTCAGCATGGAGCCAACCAGTTTCTGTGTCATGGTGGTGTTCTTTTCAAAATGAATTGAATGTCCTCAAAGTAAGACTTTGGAAACTAATCTTCCCTGAGCTCGTAATCACAGATCTGGAAGCAGAAAGGCACCTCAATATTTATCTAGTTCAGACTTTTTATTTTATAAAGGAGAAAACTTAACACACAGAGAAATTATAAAATTTGTCCCAAGTCAAACAACTGAGCTATTTCTATGATATTAAAAAGTCCTGTACTACAGTGTCATAGGTTGATATACAAATATATCAGGTCACAAAATTATCTTCCTAACTTTTCTTGCCTCTTCTTTATAACCATAAATGTATTAAAATGACATGCTCAATCAATTAATATTTTTAAAATAAATACAACCACTATGCTAAGCATTGGGGATACAGAAGAGGCAAAAGACAATCCTGTATTCAAAAAGTTTACAATCTAGTAGGCAGCTACATCAGAATGATTTATTCATCCTTGCTTGTAAAAATACATGTATCTGTCTGTGTGTGTTGTGTGTATGTGTGTGTACACATGTGGGATCATGAAGGGTCAGAAAGAATTGAAAATTACTGAACAAGCAATACACACACACACACACACACACACACGTACTAACCTTAATCACATAGCTATTTTTGGACTTATTCATATAGATACAGATATATAAATATAGCTATGGATGAACAGATAAATGTAGATAGCTTAATCAGTGTAAGGAACTTCCTAAATATTCTTTTTCCTAATTCACATTAGCACTTTTTCTTTACCTTATTATTAGAGAGAGCTGTCTGGGGCATCGACAGGATAAGTATTTGTCCAATATTGCCCAAACAATAGTGTGGTCACGTCAAGACTTGAACTTAGGCCTCCAATTGGTTTTAATATCCATCATACATATAATAATCTTGTTGTCATTCAGTTGTTCCAGTTGGGTACAATTCTCTCTCACTCCTTTTGTTTTTGATGGAGATACTAGAATGTTTTGCCATTTTCTTCTCTAGATCACTTTATGGATGAGGAAACTGAGGCAAACAAAGTTAAATCAGTTATCCATAATCACACAGCTAATAAGTATCTGAGCTTCCATTTGAACTCAGGAACATGAGTCTCCCTGACTCTGAGCCCGGTACTTTGTTCACCACAGTGCCACTTAGCTGCCTAGAAAATAGAGGTAATATAATAAATAATAAGTGGTACAGTGGATAGAGTTAAATAACTTCCCCAGAGTCACTCAGCTAGTCACTCATCTTGAACTCAAACCTCTTGACTCTAGCCACTTAGTTTCCCTAATCTTATAATAATACTTTTCTTTCTTATTTTTAAAATTGTATGTTAGTTCTTAAATAAATTTTTTTTAAAAACTCACTTCATTTCCAAGTATTGCTTACTTCCCCAGCATACATACATGAGGAACTTGTGATGAAGAAATATATAGGTAAGCAAAATAGATACATTGATCACATCCAACAGCTTCATTTGATACAATAGTCCACTTCTCTTCAGAAAAGAAGGAACTGTTTTCTTTTTAGTCCATTGGAGTTAAAACTGGTCATTGCAGGGACTGAAATTCCACATCTTCATGTACTATTTGCTTTACATTATTGTGGCTACTGTGAATATTATTATTTTAGTTCTGCTTGCTTTGTGCTAGACCTCATAAGTCATCCAAAAGTTCTCTGGTTTATCTTTATGTTTGTCTTTTAGCATATAATAATAGCCTATAACCTTCAAGTACTACAGTTTGTTGAGACGTTCTTCTATTGATTGGCACCCATTTTGTTTCCAATTTGGGGTTACTGTGCCTGACACATAGTATGTGCTTAATAAATGCTTATTGCTTGCTTGCTATGAATATTTAATTATAGATATCGGTTATACCTCTTTGGTACGCCCAATGGTAAAGTGCAGGAGTCAAAGGATCTCAACACTATAGTTCCAAATTGTTTTTGGAACCTTTGGACCTATTTGCCTCTTGACCAATGGTGTTCTTATGTACTTGTTCTGTTTTTCCACTGATGATGATTTCAATTTTTAAAAATCATCTTTGCTCATTGATGAGTATGATAAAAATGGTTTGAAGTTATAATTGTCATTGATTAGTAATTCAGAAATTTTTTTTCCTTATTTGGTAATGATTCCTTTTCAATTGCTCTGATAATTGTTTATTCATATCTTTTGGTCACATCTTAGCAGGGAATGTACCCTGCAATATTACCTTTCTAAGTGTGCATATTTAGTCTCACTATATTTTGTCTTCATAGGCATGCACTTAGCTGAAGTATTTGGAGGAAAGGTATAAATTAAAATGTCTCAATTAGTAAAATCCCTTCATATTTTTTCATCATCAAATCTCAGAAATTAGGTTGTTGTTGTTGTTGTTTCCTTGTACTTCTTTCAACAAGTATTTCCTTCAAGTTTCTCAAGGTATACAAAGACCTAAAATTTCATTAATATGGATGTTTTCCCTCATTGATTCATATTTTAATCCTTCCTTTGTCTTGGTCACAGTTTCAGGATTCTTTTTGTCCATCATCCTCCCATCTTCCCCAAAAATATCACCACTTAGTGACCAATTTTTCTGATAATGGACCTATATGAATTTGAGAAGCTTATTCTTCTTTCTAGTTTTGTAAGATGTTATATTCTGACTGAAAAAAATTTGAAACCTTAGTGTCATATTGGAAAGGATGGTTTTAGAATACATTTGAAGCTTCCCTCTGACACTAGCTTCCCCCTTTAATTTGAGGATATGTTGACAATCTATCTTATGATTAATCAATTTAACTACCAGATTTTATCTAGAAAGTTACATTTTCCCTACCTCTCCATAATCAGAGAACTTGATTCAATTGAGCAAATCAACTGGCTAATTTATCTTCGTATTACTTACCTCTTTGGTACAATTAATGAAGGTCTACATTGTGAGAAACATGCATCTTCCAAGATTTTTTGATAACCTATTTTTGGTAGTTAAACTTGAGCCTAAATGGTTCCTAGTGACCTGTAAAATTCTCCAGGGCAGCCAAAACTAGATTAAAATATAATTGGTAAATGTTTAATGAAATAAATAAAAATACAATACAAAATAAATAATTCTAATTTGTGGTTTTCTGAGTTAATTCCTATCTGGCAGGGATCTTACTCCCTTTGATTTTGAACATACTGGAAAAGTAGTTCTGCGTAGATGAGTCTGGATAGTAAATCTCCAATTATTACGCACTACACATAGACACAGAGTATGCTAACATCTTCTGAAGGTGGAATTCTTTGCCATAAAACTCATTTTGATGACATATAGACACTACCAAAAGACAAGACATAGTTGTTATTTGTATTTTTTTGGTATTTGATATACTTATGCCTTATAAAATTGCTTAATTATATACAAATTTTAAAAATAAATTATCTGTTTTTATCAGTTGTAAGTGAACGAAACTGGACAAATCACTTCACAAAAAGACACAACCAAGGTGAGATCATCAGGGTTTTTTCCCAGGCCAACTACTTTTACAGGAAAGATATTTTCCAGGTTAGCTCCTGGCTGTCCTGTTCCCCACTTGGATAATAGCCAGATCTTTCCACATCACACTCCCCTAAACCCAGGGGTTGATGTTGGTATCTACCCCGACCATTGGTTGGTAAGAGAATTCATTTAGTACTACTTGCCCTGAGCATCAAAATGGTTAGCTGTACTTGTACTTGACTTAACCTCTTTCAGCCTCAGTTTCTTCACTTGTAAAATAAGCAGATTGGAGCAGATGAGCTCTAAGGTCCTGTACAGCTCAGAAACATTCTCCAATTTAAAAAATTCCAAACACCCATAGAAAACTAAGAATGCTTTGCTTTCAGTAAAGAAGCTCAAAATACTTTATTAAGCTTTAAAACACTTCTGTAAAATAGATGTTATTACAAAAGAAGAACTGAGGCAAAGAAAGGCTATTTGGCTTGTCTCCTCTGACGATGGGCCGTTAGTATAGCACTTCCAGGAATAGGCCTGTGAGTATTAATTCCTAGGGCCATGCTGGAACTATTAAATCACAGAGAAATATCAAGAAGAGATAAGTTACTTGAATCAATGATTGCTGGAGCTAAACAGGCTGGTAAGTTCAGGGGAGCCCTTAGGGCTTACTCCTTATTCTGAAAATAAAAAATCAAAAGGAGGTAAAGTATATCAGATTAGAAGTCTAGCTACATATTAGCCTATGATTTTAATCTTAACATGCATTGAAGAATTTAGTTGTGTGTGTGTGTGTGTGTGTGTGTGTGTGTGTGTGTGTGTGTGTTTAAGTATAGGCTCTAGAAAAAGAAAAAGAAAAAAATCTTTGGGACATCTGCACACATTTAGATTTTTAAAAATGCAAAAAATGAAAATTTTAAACAACTCCATTAACCAGTTATCACATTAGATCCTGGGAAACTAGGAAGGGAAAATTTTAACTTAAAAGATTTGAAATTTCTTTCCCTACCTTCACCTGTATAAAAATAGATCAATGTCAAACTGGAGACAAGTTTAGGAATAATCTGATTTTATTCACAAAAACTATTATTTTGAAGAAAAGACTTTCCTCTGAAATTGTTTACAGAAAATTTGGGGTCAATAAGACCAAACTAGATGAAGAATAAGGGTGAGCCTCTTCTAGAAAATCAACAGCCATCCCTTCCAATTCATTCCAACAGAAATAATCAATAAATATAATATGGCATGATATTAATCATGTATATTCTAGAACCTGTCATTAAGTTGCATTAGTGTTTTTTTCCCATTTGCTAGTGGTTGTATACTTCTGAACTAATTGTATCCCAGAAGATCAAATGAAACAAATTAATAAATCAGTAAACATTTATTAAGCACCTACTCTGTGTCAGGCATTGTTCTTGATTCTTTTTCTTTTAAATTCTTGCTCAAAATTCTTCTCTTTGATCCCCTTCCTCTTGTCTTCTGTAAATGACAGTCTTTAGAGATCCCTCTCTTCTGTGACAGACATCTCAATGTGACCATCGGGGTGTGTTATGGAGATAGTTTGCCTCTGTCTCTTTTCATGTCTATCATAACAGCTGTGGTGTATCTCAATCTGAAAAGAGAGCTAGCATCAATCCAGATTACTATACAGATCAAATATTGTCAAAATAATACTGGAGAGAATATTCAATTTGGAGGCATTTCAGACCTTTATGACAAATTTAATATCGACTGTTAAGTTTGGAGGGCAAGGATGAATTCTTCAAAATTGCAGCTGAAAAAGGTAAAGGTCCAGTCAAACAAACAGCAGAAAAAGATGGAGGGGGAGAGACAGAAAGTGAGAGAAAGAGAGAGAAGAGAGAGAGAGAGAATCAAAGACAGAGACAGAAACAGAGATAAATGGAAGTAGAGAGAAAGACAGAGACACAGAGATAATGTCAGAAAGAGAGAAAGAAACAGACAGAAACTGAAATAGACAGAAAAACAGAAATGGAAGTTAAGTCAGAGTTAAAGATAGAAAGAGAGAGAGGGAGAGAGATAGTCAGAGACAGAGACAGAGATAGAGGCAGAGAAAAAGAAAGAAAGCTTTTTACCACCTTGTTCTTAATTCTTTAAAATGAACAAAGGAGTTACTAAAGAAATTGCTGCCATTAGAAATTTAACAAACTCAGGAAAACTTTCTAGTTCCTTTGTATCAAGCTCAGACCTTTTCCTCATCTATAAACAAAAATGTTTTACTTCCTAATAAAAGGCTCCCTGAGAGCAAGAAGGGCTTTGTCTTTTTGACATTTAATAAACATTTTTCCAAATGAATTTTTAAAATCCCCCTTTTGAAAATAATTGTTGTTTAGACCCTAATGTCTAATATCAAAGAATACCAAATGGGAAAAAGAAAAAAATATATTTTAAATCTGGTCGCTTGGCATATTGGATAGAGAATAAATAGGCTTGGTGATCAGAAAGATCTGGATTCAATGTGTGATCCTGAACAAGTCCTGTAACTTCTTAGTATCCAGTTACCAAAAAAAAATTGATAATCTACATTGGAGGGAGTTGTTGTCATCTACAAGTTCCCCATACTAATAAAAAGAAAAGTTTATTAACTTTCTTAAACACAAAACTCCTTTTCCATTGAGAAATTTTTATACCACCCTGCATATATGAGTAGGTATATAAAATAGGTAAACAAATCAAGCATATACTGATAATAAATGAAAATTTTGCTAACCCCAGTCAGTTAGGAGACCTCTTACAGGATCACAATACACAATTTAGGACAATTTTTTTAAAAAAAAGTTTTGTCATAGTGGAGATTCTTTTAGGGAATCTGTATGGCAAACTTATTTCCTTCATAATACTAAGACTCACACAATTTAGGACAATTTAAAAAAAAAAACTTTCATACAACAGATCCTTTTAGGGAATCTGTACAGCAAACTTGTTTCCTTCATAATACTAAGACAATTAAGGACAATTAAAAAAAAAACACTTTGTCATACAGGAGCTCCTTTTAGGGGATCTGTATGGCCAAACTTATTTCCTTCTTAATACTAAAACTCATTTTACAATTTAGAACAATTTATAAAGCTTTGCCATAGAGGAGCTCCTTTTAGGGGATCTGTATGGCCAAATTTATTTCCTTCATAATACTAAGACATTTTCATTTCAATATAATGCATCTATTAATAGATGTAACATATCTATATCTATCTATATAGTATGTATATCTACATATCTCTATCTATCAATCATCTACCTATCCATCTATCCATCTCTCTCTATCTATCATCTCTCTCTGTCTCTGTCTCTCTCTCTCTTCTCTCTCTGTCTCTCCCTCTCTTTCTCTCTCTCTCTCTCTCTCTCTCTGTCTCTCTCTCTCTCTCTCTCTCTCTCTCTCTCTCTCTGTCTCTCTCTTCTTTCTCTCTCTCTCTCTCTCTCTCTCTCTCTCTCTTTCTCTCTGTATATATATATACATACATATATATATACATATATATATATATATATATATATATATATATATATATATATATATATCTCCCTCTATTTCTCTATCATCTATCTTAATAGATATAACCCTCTTTTGAGAGGAAGGAGTCTTAAATAACTGTAAAGGGATCCAGAGCCCCAAAAGTTTGAGAATTCCTTTAGGGCCAGACCCCTTCAGGTTTCACTGGGTAAAGATTTTCCCACAAAATAAAAATGGGCACATTGCTGGGCATCTCTCTGGGATGACGTCCACAGTCTATATTGTGTGTTTCCCTTTTCCTGCTCGTTAAGAAGTCCTCACGAGGAGGGGGCCAGCGATGCCCCGTTTTCCGGATGGCTCGGACGCTGTTACAATATCTGCCAGTCCTCCTCATCTCAGGCTGGGTGTCCAGTCCCGCCGCCCAGACTAGCATCCCTAAGTCGCCCTCCACCATCCGCATTCCCTTCGCATTAGGTGTAACGTTGGCATGAAATCCTGAGCCCCGGCTCCAATTTTTCCAGCTGTCTCTGTCTCCCTGTGATCTTTTGGTACAAATTTTCGAGCGTGTCTTTTGAAAAGGCAGCCTTCCAGCCCCTCGGTGCTCGGGCTTCGGCGTTCTGCCAGCCTGAGACATGGATTATTGTGCACAGAATCACAGACTTTTCCCCCTGAACCCAAGTCATTTAAGTGTGTGTGGCGGGGCCCGGAGCCGCCGAGGAGGCAGGACGTCATTCCCGCTTTGTGTACAGTTCAGATGGGTTTTGATTTCCCTCTGACTCCAGAACAAAGCAACCGCCGGATTTTCCTCAAACTCAGCCCGTACAGAGTGTCTTTTACTGACTCCATGAATTGCTAACATGAAAATGATTGGAGCAGTCCCCCCCACCCCTTGCCCCTCCAGCCACCTTTGTCCAGCTCGAGTTCTCTCCCTTTGTGGTGCCTCCTGTTTATACACACTAATTCTAGTCCCAATTTTGCTCCCCGCCAGCTTAAACTTGGGACCATTTTTTTCCTATTTGGCTTGCTTTTTAGGTTAGGGGGTTACGGCATCTTTAAGTCCCGTGCCAACGCCAAACCATGGCATTCTCTAGACATGTGCCAATTCCAGCGTCGGAATAATTTGGCCGAGACGTGATATCATTGTCTACTCGGAGATAAATGGAGGGCAAGTCTGGGTGGGGGGTTGAGGGTGGATTTAGAAGTGATTTTTCAAGAGAAACCCCCCCCCAGCAATTAGAAGAGAATGACCTCATGTATTTTCTTAATTTTTCCATGTACTGTAGGCTTTCTAACCTCCCCCCCTTCGCCCAACATTACTCAGATAGTGCTAGGATTTCTGTTTCATTATTTTTCAAGCACTATTTGATGACACTGATTTAACAGTTTCTCACAGTTCACTGCTTCAGTTTTCATCAAATTATATTTCTAGTTACACTAGACACTTTCATCATCAATTTCCATATGCCTCAAAGACATGCAGGAACCAGTTTGCCAACAGTGCACTCAGATACTAGATAATAGCTTCAGTCAGGCTGGATCCTTTTAAAATAGCCCTTTCAGAAATGGAAAGCTTAGAACCCACTGTACCATTTTCCCGACTCCCCCAAAGTGGCTCATCTCGATTTCAGTCGCTTCTACTGTCTGCTTTTTGTGATGAAAGCAAAGGATTGCTGCTGAATATTTATTTCCGTGTGCAGGTTTGGTGCTAAAATGTACATTGGTGAAGGGAGGACCCTACCATCACTTTGTCTCCGTATCCCAGCTGCTAGGAAAAGCAACAGATGTCCAGTTAGCCCAAGAGTGGCTGTGTTCCAAAGAAGTCCCAAGTATCCCTTTCAAGTTCCACAAGTCTCTCGGCCGGCACTTCCATAATATTTTTGACCTCCTCTCATCACCAAGGATGGTTGTAGATTTGAACTCTTAATGATTTTGGAAAACGGAGAAATGTGAAAAACAAAATGACTTCCACAATAGTTTAGGTTATTATGATTATGATTATGATTATGATTATGATTTTTGCTGAGGCAATTGGGGTTAAGTGACTTGCCCAAGGTCACACAGCTAGACAGTATTATGTGTCTGAGATCAAATTTGAACTCAGATCCTCCTGACTCCAGGGCTGGTGCTCTATCCACTGCACCACACAGCTGCCCCTTAGTTCACTCTTGATGGCATTTCTCATATCGATGATCACCACCATCCAAATAAATTTTAACTTCATCAATTTGCTGATTTAATTCAGTAGCAGAGGGCTGAGTTTAGGAGAAAGTCCCATGTTCAAATCCTGCCTCTGCCACTTATTAACTGTGTGACCCTGAGCAGGAAAGGCTATCTAATTTCACACCCCCATTCCACTTCCAATCTTAATCTTACAGAAGTCCTGGGGGGCTCCAGGTCACATTCAGGTAGCAAGACACAAAGAAAGGCAAGATCCTCAGGCTTTCGCTAATTATTCTCAGGTTATGACTGGCTCTGAAAGAACTGCTGGTTGCTGTCCAGACTGAAGAAATGAGAAATCCAAACTGGATTCCTATTAGCTAGTTGCATCATTACCAAGAATTAACAACATTTAGCGAAACACATTTGTCTCCTGTCATTTAGAATATAGCTCATGTCTGGAACAGACTAACAAGCTAAACCTTCAGTGAACTGTGAATGCACGTCCAGAATGGGACGTGCATTCCACAATGTATATATATATATATATATATATATATATATATATATATATAATATATATGTGTGTGTGTGTGTGTGTGTGTGTGTGTGTGTGTGTGTGTGTGTGTGTGTATACACAATACATATGTGCATAGATAATGCATAAACATTTGGATTCACACAAACACCAGAATATATACATCTGCATGAAATACACGTGTCCATGCACACGTACCCAGTTATTCTTGCTTAACCATGTTCACACTTATGAATGACCATAAAATACATGTCCACGGATGTTCATACTCACATGCAGAGTCTGATAACACATGTGTCATGGTGCATCCACTTGTACGTGTTTATTGTACATATGTAAACATACATCAATCTGAGTAGTTTTCTTAATGCTTCTGAGCACTGAATCTTTCACAGAAGATTCAATTAATCTCATTGATTATGATATTCTAAAATGGAACATGGAGTCTCCTCGGATATTTTGTACATAAAATTAGCACAGGACTCCTTTTAATAAAAGTTCTTTCTCTGGAATTAGAAGGGGGTGGCAGAGATTTTGCAGCTTCACTGAGATGAGTTTACCCTCACTACAGGACTGCCGTTCCAGTAAATCTTTCTTTTATTTGATGTATATAATAAAATGCCTTTGCTTCTCAGCCTCAACAATACAAGTGGCTTCTCCTCACATGGAAATTTTACCCACTTTTTAAAGGGACTATAGGCAGGGTAAAAGGATGGGCACTGCAAAAATGCAGGAATGCACAATGAAAGTTCCAAAATGTGTTTTTCATTGCCTAAAAGTCAAATTAAATTCGAACATTATTGTAATCATACCTAGGATGTCTAGTTTTATAAAGCAGGATGAAAGTGACTCTAACAGGCAAGTACTAAGGAACAAAGGAAATATCTCGGGGTTCAGCAAGGGTTAAATGCCCAAACAGCTGTGTTTATTTCTGCCTGGAGAAGGGTCCAAAAGGGAAGCTGGGACCAGTTAATTTCTATACTTTTTGCTCTTTGTTCTCCTTAACATTTCATCTCCCACCTCCATGCCTTTGTACAGGCTATCCTCCATGCGGGGGTGCTCTTCTTCCTCTTTCAATATCTTTTAATTCTTAGCTCCTTGCTAAGAGGTGAACACTTCCTTGAACAGACCTTCTCTGTTTCTCCTGATTGTTAATTACTACTGAAATAATTTTTCATTTTTCTATAATCTTTTAGCTATAGTCTATATCTATCTATCTATATCTATATTTATATCTATATCTATATACATAAAATCTGCTTTTATTAATCTATAAATATATTGTATCCTCCAGGAGGATACAATACATTGTATTATAAATATATTGTATCCTCCAGGAGGATATAACAAGCTTCTTGAGGAAGAGCATTGTTAATCGATATTATTTCTATTTCTTTGAAACACATCATTAAGTAAAAAATAATGAATTAGCTCTTTGCATGGGGTACAGAAGAAACATTAGTGATACGGACAAAAAAAAACAGATGACAACATGTTCTTCAATTCCATCCCCCTACAGTAGTGAATGAACAAATCCATAAATAAATAGAAGATTGAAAACTGTATTTACACTGCATAAAGTTAAGAATAATTATATCTGTAAGCCACATGTCTAAAGAAGTCTAAACCCATTGCTAAGAAGGGGTAGATAAAAATAAGGATGAAAACATCACAGTATGTTGTAGGGGAAAAGCAGTTAAACGTGGAGAAAGGAACTCTGGATACTTGTCCCGTTTCCTTTTTATTGGTGTTGCTTTCCATCTGTATAAAAAAAGAGGCAACTGGAACAGATGATCTCTAGAGTCTCCTCCTCAGTGCTATGGTCTTATGTTACCTGTTTGAACAGGGTGGGATTAGATTATATGGTCAACCACCCCTTGGATTGTTCTTGGTAGGCTGCATAGCCTCAGCAATATCTTAAGAGCTGTTTGAATGACAGAGAGCAGATGGCTTGGAGGTAAGATTGGAATGACCAGATGGAGAAAGGATTGAAGAGGTTTGCCAGAGAGGAGTGAACAGGTGAATATGCTCCCTAGTCCTCTCCAACTACAACCCCCCACCCCAGCTCTGACAGAAATTCAGATGTGCATAGACCTTCTTTTAAAAGTGATTTATTGAAGTAGTAAGCTGGTAAAAAGCATGTTAATAAAATTAACAAATGGGTTTTAAATTTT
>NC_133622.1:219954701-219983180 GCF_048593235.1 Sminthopsis crassicaudata | reverse complement strand
CTGAGGCGGCAGGCAGCGTCTGCTCCCGGCTTGCTCTTTAAAATAATAACAATAAGGCGACTTTAGTGCATTTTTTATGACTCGGAATAAACGTTTAAAGAGGTTTTGTTTTCCAGGAGTGAAAGAGAATTATTTTTAGGAGCTGTCTTCTCCCCCACTAGCCGTTTTCTCGCTCCCTTCCACGCGCCCCCCCGCCCCCAGCCCCGACCTCTCCGGGGTGTCTTTCTCCTATCGGGGGTGGCACGGAGGGGGTTGGGGGGAGGAGAGGGGGGGAGCGAGCACTGCAAGGGAAGTGATTTGGTCGCGGCGAGAGGCAGAGGAGATGGGGGGTGGGGATGCTGGCTCGGCTGCCTGTTTACTAGAAAGTCTCGGGGTTATAATGTTAGAGCACGGCCGGGCTAGGCCGGGGTGCATTGTGTTTGCCGGAGACCAAGGCAACAGCGGCGGCGGCGGCCGCGGCGGCGGCAGATCCAGGGGGGGCAGAATGCAAAGTACAGTTACAGGAAAAGCCGCCTAACCGGGAGCGGCAGGCATTGTGAACAGGGGGGCTGTGCGGCTCTGCGCCGGGAGCCCCGCGCGCGTGTCTGTGGCTCTGTGTGTGTTTGCGTGTGTGTGTGTGCGTGCGTGCATGCGTGTGTGTATTTTTTCTCACCCTTTCCCCTCCGCCCTAACCTCACTCCTTCCTCCGCCGCCTCCCCCGCCCCCTCCGCCGGTGCTGGAACGAGCCACTGCTGGGGGTGAAGGGGTGGGGGTGGGGGTCAGAAAAGTATAAATCGCCCAGGATTGTTTCTTTTTATTCGGAAACTGGAGTTACTCGCGTCGGGTCCCCGGGAGCGAAGGAGGCTTCAGGAAACCTTGCAAATCCAGGGTCTTGCGGCCTAGGAGGTGGAAAGGGCAATTATTATTATTATTTTTTTTTTCTCCCGTAAAGAGGAGGTGGCGATACCGGGGTGGGAGTAGGGGGATGAGACGAAATACACAAAGGCTTTGAGGAGCCAGGGTCCCCCTTCCCGCGGGGTCCACTCCACCACGTCAGTCATCTCTCACCTCCGACCACCACCTCCGACCCCCATCACATGTAAGTGGAAATGTGGGCCAGAAAAGGTGCATCGATCGAGAAACACTGAGGACGAGCAGAAACTGGCTGGGAAAAACTTTAATTGCGAGAGAAAGCTCTGCACCTTCCCCGAGGCCCTTCACACCCCCAGCAAAGGTCGTTGCCTCCCGGTGCCCCCTTCTTCCTCGCTCCTCCGACAGAAGCGAGGCGCCCGGGCGCTTGATGGACGGTGGTGTCGGGGCTGCGACGGCTCGGGGGGCTCTGGCCAGGGCCGATTTGGGATTGGCCGTCGGGAGCACGCCGGAGCCCACGGGGGAGGCATAACGTGTGGGGGGTGGGGGGAGCGCCGAGGGGGCGGGTGGGCAGGGGGACTGAGTACAAAACCCGGGATGGTGCGGTGTCAGAGCTATTGGGCGCGGATGGCAATCAATCAATGTGGGACCGGTGAAGAGAGGGAGAGAGGGAGGTAGCCAGAAAGAAAGGAAGGAGCAGTCACCCAACGGCGGAGCCCGGTGCAGCAGGGTGGCAGGAGGGGCGGCAGCAACCGTGGCGGCGGCGGCCAGCGAGTGCTCACCAGGAAGGAAAGGGGGAGCTATAGACAGGACTAGCAGGACGTGGACCCGTGGAGGAGGTGGGGAGTGTGAGTGTGAGTGTGTGTGTGTGTGTGTGTGTGTGTGTGTGTGTGTGCGCGCGCGCGCGCGCTTGTGTGTGTATGTGTATGCACTCATGGGGTCAGGGACAGATTATCCCCCTCCCTTTTAAGTCCTATATTTTCAACCTTTCTCAAACCCCCCAAATTGGAGGTTTCTCTTTTTCTAAAGGAAAATATCGCCGAGTGTGCCAGCGGTGTACCTGGCGCTGGACACAAGTTCAGGTGTGTGTGTGTGTGTGTGTGTGTGTGTGTGTGTGTGTGTGTGTGTGTGTGTGTGTGTGTGTGTGATATTCAGGAGTAAGGGATGGGGAAGAAAGCTCTGGTTCCTCTCTCCAGCTGTCTAACTTTCTGCTTCTCCAGCTGTGAGCGCAAGCCTGACGAAGGTGGATGAGCATCCTTTCTGTAGCACCGAAAGAGATAAGAAAAAGAAATAATGAGGGAGGGACTGAAATGGGATAGGGACTAGACTGGAGAAAGTTGCTTGTATAATCTTGGGCTGTTGCTGGGTCTCTCCTCCCCCTGACATTCTCGTGGGGAAAGAGAAAACAATCCCCTTTTTTGGCTGGGACAGGTACAGTGCTCCAAGTGTTGTCCCTTTCTCACTTTCTTACTCCTGAGTGGAAGGTTGTTGATTTTTTTTTTGGGGGGATGAACCCCCATTATAAATTCTTTAATTACTCAAAAGGGCGGCTGGCTAGATTTCTGAAAATGAATATTCCTTATTGAACAACCGGACAATGCAAGTGGATGCTATCTAGGAAATAGGAAAGAGACTTACATGATTTTTTTTTTTTTCTTCAAGAGAGATAATCAGGCAGGCACCAGCACAAAGCTTTTGGCAGCCTCTACACCTTTTTCTATTTTTCTTTAGGCTTATCGTTATAAACTATTGTTTTCCTTTTGGGGGTGGGGTGGAGGGGATGTGCTAGTGTGAACAAAATGAATGTTGACTGTCTTTAAGTAAGAAAAAAAGAGCAAAAATCTGCTACTTGGGTGAATCTGCTTTCTAAACATGCTATAGGTTAATGGCGATTCTAACAGTCACATAATAACTTTTGGTACATCCCTGAGGTTAGAGATGGGCACTGTACCTTGTTTGTGCTTCTAAGACTTTGGGGGAACCTCAATCCACATCCTTGCTCTTTAGAAAATGGCTTCATTGGAAGGGGCTGTGGGGAACACCCAGTTGTGGGGAGGGGGGAGAAGTGGGGAGTAGAAATGAGCCTTTTCTCTCCTGTCTATAAGGGTATCTGTGAAAGTTTTGAAGTCTTCCCTTCTGCCTCAGTCTGACACTCCTCTTCAAAGGACTCCAGATTAAAGGAGATAGACGCTGCAGGTGCACTGTTCCGATAAGACATTTGAAGAAAGAACACAGTGGAGACAAATTCAAATGAGTCTGTAGCCACCCATTCAGCCTTTGCTAGTTACATGGTCTTGCTTGTACTAATGAAAGGATGTTCTATTTGGCTCATGAGGGCAGAGGTACGGAAATTGACAAATGTTCACCCATCAGAGGCAGATTGTGGAGGTGAAGTCAGGATTCTGCTGCCCCTTTGAAAGAGGGCAAATGATTTCTGTTTCATCTAAGTTATCTCTCTTTGCACCTTTAAAATGTTCCGAGACTAGAAGGGACAGGGGATGTGGTAACTACTGCAGGCTGCTTCCTAAATATTTAAAAAAGCTATGTATAATTCATTTTAATTAGTAAGTTACCTCCCCAGGAAATAGATGTAACATTTCAGCTGTTTCTTGGACTTGGGAAGCCAAACTGTTTTATTCAGAGGTCTTAGGAGGCTGGGCAAAAAGGACGGTTCTCCTTTGCTTCTTTACAGTCTGTATGTTACACAATAGGATCTGATGGTGAAGAATAAGAATTGCATGTAATTTTCGGAGCACTCTTTAATTTATGCAAGTACTAAGTTCCCACAGTATGAAAATGTGTATTTTTTTTTCCTCCTCCGAGCTTTGATGGCTAACATTCTTTTTAATGACAGTCATTTTTGTAACAGGAAGATGTTTCCATTTGTATTTACTTTGCCATACAGTGCAATTATGCAGCTTCTCCCTCCATAGCGTCTTCCTACTTTGTATCTCAAAAGAGAATTACAGTACTTAGAGCAGGACTGCAATTTCAAGCAGGTGTTGCATGTTACTGTTATGCAAAATATAATTGTAACGGGAAGTTAAGGAAACAGCTGCAAACTTGGTATGGAGACTGGCGACATTATCATTTGTAAGCAGTTCTTATAGATCTCTTACATCACACCAATAGGGACCCAAGTTTGAGTCTGAAACTAGGGGCCTTTTTGTCAGTGCTCCCGAAAGCCTCAGGGGGACCGGTGGGAAGGTCAGGACAGAGACAGGAAGGGAGGAAAAAAGAGACAGAGAGATACAGAAAGAGAGCCCTGAGATGTTGGTCCCTACCAGATGCCAAGTCACAAGTGATTCATCTCTTGGCAGGGACATTGTGGTTGCCTATTAGTAGAGCCGGCAAGGTGGATGTTATTTAGCCCGCCTTGCTAATGGGAAGGAGGCAAATGATTTGAGTGGAATGCTGTGGAATGTCTTAGCCCAGATAGCATATGGAAGGCTACACAGGCCTGGGGTTGTAAAATAATAAAATAAATGGCCTATGGCAAACCATCTGCCTTCTGCAGGGTGTTTGAGGTGTTCTATGCCAAATTTAAATGCAATCTTAGCATTCTAAATATTATTTTTTAGATTCCCAGCAAAGCCTGCCGAAGCCTTAATGGGACACATGGCAAGCACGTTTTGAATGGAGGAGCTTAGAACAAGTAGAAGGCGTATTGTCCTCTGAATATGTAGCAGGGTGTGTGTGTGTGTGTGTGTGTGTGTGTGTGTGTGTGTGTGTGTGTGTGTGTGTGTGTGTTTGGTCTGGAGCTCTGACCCATTTCAAGAGTTGGGGCTGGTTTTTGCTTTGTGAAAATATACCTCTGAGCCAAACACAGACAGATACCCTTCCTGATATTAGATCATAATATATCACCATTTTTAGACCAGAGGGCATTGCTTCATTCTTTCCCCAAGTGTATAAAATTAATGATCAATTATGAAGCATCAGGAATTAGGTACAACAGAATTAAATACTTTACATGTGAAATAATGGTTCCCTGTCCTCCCTCCCAACACACACACACACACACACACACACACACACACACACACACACACAACTTTACAGCAGTCCTAGGTGACAGGTACATTCCAAGTGGTGGACCAAGCATGAGTATGTTTTACTTTCCTGCTGAGTGAACCCATGGTATTCCCATTAGCTTAATGAAATTATACATATCTTTATAGAGAGAAGAAAGTCTACTACTCTATGAGGAGAGGTAGCATGCATACATTTACAAATAGAATACTATTTAACTGTGCTGCATATTATGTTTAAGTTCCTGATTTCTTTCAATACAAAGTGCACATATATTCGTGTATATTTGCACATATACATACAATAGAAGTATACATATATACACACATGTATATCTACATACATACCCATATTTCTACATATATGTGTGTCTAATATGTACCTAAATAAAAATGAAAGAATATTTTCTATTCATTGTTTTATTACACGTATCCCAGGGGAACATTGAGCTTCAAGATGTCAAGAGAAAAATTGAAATTAATCCAATAAGGAAAAACCTTTTAAGTTACTCTTCTGTGCAGACACTTGTAAACAAGATGTAACCTCATGAATTTCAGGGTTTTCAGTTGGGTGTAAATATTTAAACAAAAGAGGCATGTAGTTTAATGACATAGAAGGCTGAGTTCAATGTTAGCAAGACCTGTTCTATCTGTGGCACACACTGGTTGGGTGACCCTGGACAAGTCCCTTAATCTCTTAAGAGCCCCGGGCAACTCTGTAAAACTGTTAAATTGTCTGGCTGGTGCCAATCTGCATTAATAGAAGGAGTTTCCTTGTCTAGGAGTTTCTTATATCAATAAAATCTTAGGGCTAATAAAAAAATAGTAAGAGACTCGTAAAATATGAACCTTTAAAAATTAGGTTCAAACTCAGTTGTGAATGTGCCCATATTGGTAATTCATATAAGTGGTATAATTAAAATGAAAGATTGGATTCACCTTTGAGATGATCTGATTGTAGCCAAAAGTGTCCTGCTTTAAATAACGGCCCCACAAAATTAGCTTTAAGAGGGAAAAAAATGAGTTAGAAAATATAGTAATTGTGTAGAATTAACCCTGATTCCCAAGATTGACTACCACAATTAGCCATGAAAACTTGGATTTAGGGGTAGAATTTCTCTCTCACCACATTGGGTTAAATTGGAAGTTTTTTTTTTTTTTCAGTGAAGTTTCTTTTTTAAATTTATTTTATTATTTTTTATTTTCTTGCTTTCAGAAACTCACGGCCTTGATGAATAAGTCCCTCCTCGGGTCCCATCTTTGGCTGCAACACACAATGCCTGCCCCCATCCTTTGCTCCGGAAAGTTGTGAATTGCTCATGACTATAAGGAGGAAGGATGGCACATGGGATCCCTTCTCAAGGTAAAGTCACCATCACCGTGGATGAGTACAGTTCAAACCCAACCCAGGCTTTCACTCACTACAACATCAACCAGAGCAGATTCCAGCCTCCACATGTACATATGTAAGTATTTCTCATGGTTTATTAAAAAAAATTGTTTTTCAAGAAAAGAAAACAATTAAAAATATCTTAGCAAATAACAGAGAATTTTTTAGGAAAAAAAATTAGGAAATTCTATCGGGAGGATAAAGTTAGATAAAACAGTTTGGTGATCAATAACTTGAATCTCTCACCTTTTTTTTTTTTTTCAATGTCCTTTCTCACATAAAATTGCATCCCTAGTGTGAATTATAAAGCAATTAGGCAGGTGAAAGAAGTAGCTTGTCCAAGTTCATACGACTCCTCGGTGCTGGAACTAAGATTGAAGGTTTGATTTCCTCCACAGTAATGGGTAGATTCCCCCTCACCCCACCATTCCCACAAATAGCATATTTATTTAACATTTATACAGTCCTGCTTCTTCCTTCCTCCCTCCCCCCATGCCCCTTTACATTCAGCTGTGAAATAGGCCTAATTGAGACCAATTGTCCAGTGATTACTGAATCCATTGTCTTTCTTTGGTGAGTAGAAAGTGTGCTGGCCTGCCCCATTCCACTAACAATAAAGGGGACAAAGGATTAGGGAATTCTGGAACAGTTAGTCTCAAAAACCAGAGCCCTTCCCTCAGACCTCTCCTTCCCCCTCACTCCCTCAAAGTAACATGGGAAACTAGGCTTGAAAACTAGCAGAGCCAAATGTAATTTGGAACCTCGGTGTCCTTAACCGACCTGGCTGGATAATTGAGATTTTGCTAAACTCCTCCAGAATCCCCCTCGGCTGTGTTGAGCTCCATCAGAATGAGGCAGGCTGTCATCTTCTCTGTTATTTATTCAAGGCCTTATGTCCACTAGGTCAGACCCTTCCCCTTGTTTGATGTGAATGAATGACTCAAAGTTGGAGTGAAGCTCTTGGAAGATAGTTATATAACTAGGATCAGAGAGGTTAGAAATCTACTTGCCTGCCTAGTCCACACTGGGTAGAATCAAACTTAGGGCCTGCTAGGTACTGAGCTTTCTTTAGTCTTTGCTTTTTTTGGCCTTTAAACAAAAAGGTAAAATAAAAACCCTTTAAACTTCAACACACTAAGAAAATAAAAAAAGTGTTTTCCTTGACCCTGGAGACTTGGTGAGAATACCAAGATTTTGCTTTGTGGGCATAATCTCCATAGCCGACACCATTACCTGTGATGAGATGTCTGCAGAGCAAGGAGACTAAAATAGCAGGCACATGCAAAATCCTTGCAAAGAAAGACTGCAATTAAAATCTTTCCCAAGCACTGTGTATTTTAAAATATTTTGGGTCCCTTTAAATCAGAAGTGTTTGGGTTTTTTTTTTTTAATTGGTTTTGGAAATTGCTTAATTTATGCCATTGGAAGGAAAATGTTCAGGCTGACCAAAACTTACCTGTTGGTTGCTTAGGTGGTTTTCCCCTAAATAAGACATAAATATATTCTAGTGGATTTGTGGATTTTCTAGCACTGAGTTAGAGCCGAAAGATGTAGGACCAAGTTTAGCTCTTTCACTTATTATCTTCGTGACTTTGTTAAGTAACTTTACCTGTCTGGACCTGTTTTCTTATCTGTAAAATGAGTGAGTAAGACTACATGACCTCTTCAACATGATTTGGGGACCATGATGTGCTTTTCAAAATCATACATTTTTCCTCTAGTATTTGGTATAACACCATGTAGAAGTCAGAATTTGGGTTTTATTAGAGCTCTATTTTGCACATATTTGGCACCCTTCATTCAAAAATAGCCAAGAATTTTGCTGGCTCTAATCCCGGTCAGGGATGTTAAGGCATGAGGAAATTGGGTAAAGCTCTTAGAAATTGGTGTATGGAAACCGAATGAGAACTTAGGACCTGAGGATTTTGTCCTTCCTCAACCAATATGAAAGGCAAGAGGTGTAGTGGATAGAGAGCCAGCTTCAAAATCAGATTAAGTCCTTGATTCAAATCTTGCCACTGACTTATTGGCTGTGTGACCTTGTACAGTTAACCTACAGATGTTTTCTAAGTAATAGAAAAGGTGCCAGTCTGTATTGGTAGAGGGAGCTTCTTAACCTGGAAGTTCTCTATGATAATAAAATCACAGATATAGTCCTTATCTTAATAGATAATTATAGATAATTTTGTTGTTATTCTTTCCAGGTGTGTCCTATTCTTCATGACCCCATTTGAGGCTTTCTTGGCAAAGATACTGAAGGGGTTGGCCATTTCCTTTTTTAGCTCATTTTACAGATGAGGAAACTGAGGCAAGTAGGGTTAAGTGACTTGCTCAAAGTCACACAGCTAATAGTGTCTGGGGCTTGAGTCACAGTCGGCAAAAACAATAAGCATATTCTAAGATTCATTTGCGTTGAGAATTATTCTGGTCTATATCAAATACCTATCATATCATCAACTGCTTGAAACATACAGTTTGTGATTTGCAATACTCTCAATTGTTTTTTCCATCACATCATAACAAACTCATATGGCTGCCTTCTACTATGTCCCTAATTGTTTTGTCAACTTCTATCATATTGACTTCTTTGCTATTCTTTTGTGAATTTTCAGATCTGAACCTTCTCTTTGTTCTATGTAGTTCTGATCTCCTTTCTTTTTTTTCTCTTGACTTATCAAATTCCCAGCCCTGATGCAAGACCCAAACCAATACTTACATCCCTCAGATAGCTTTCCTTTACTGTTTCATCCTACTATCCTTTTTTCTTCCTTTGATCTCCTATTATCTACCTATATTACTCATTTGAAAGACATACAGCAAATGGCTTTTGTTAATTAACTTTTTTTTGACTCCTACATTTTAACTTCTTTTATACAATTATAACTAGGAAAGAGCTACAAGCACAGGGAAGTTGAGAAGGTGTGAAGAGCACCATCCTGGGGGCTTATTTCTTCTTCTATAGCCACTTACAAACCTAATAGTGTCCACATCTCTGTCCCTCCCTCAAAAGTACTATCCTTCAACAGTATAGAAATCTTATGAAGCTCTCAGAGCTAAAGCCTGCCCTCCCCCATTCACTCTTACAAATACTTCTGGTTCCAGCTCTGTCTTTGGATCAGAAGCTGTATTTCTGAGAATAGCATTAATATTCCACATGCATTAGCTATTTGTTTGATTATACATTCAGAAGGAAATAATGGGAGAGGTTTTCATTTGGAGTGGTCTGTATCTTTATGGTTTTGGGACAAGGTCCATATTGTTATTAAAGGATTTATTGGGTTTCCCTTAGAATTTAGATTTCTCTTTTTCTTAATTGTATTCCAATAAATTACTGAGTTAAGTACCTGATCGAGAGTGTTAATTTTAATTTTTAGAAATGGCTAATATTTTCTTTACTAAAAGCTCAATCTTGCAATGATATCCATTTGTTACAGTGAAGTTTTACCTGTCTCTGAAGTCAAAGGACCTAAGTTTGAATATCGCGCTTTGTTTTTGTTATTGAATCATTTTTAGTTGTATCCAATCTCAAATTGGGGTCTTCTTGGCAAAGATTACTGGAATAGTTTTCCAGTTCCTTCTCATCTTACAGATGAGGAAATTGAGGCAAACTGGGTGAAGTGACTTGCCCAGGGTCACACAGTTGCAAAGTGTCTGAAGCTAGATTTGAACTCAGGAAGATGAGTCTTCCTGGTTCCTGGCTTGGTACTCTAAACATTGTGCCACCCAGCACTCCCTTGGGTATTTGATCTACAGTTTACTACTAGCTGTATGGCCTTAAGCAAAACAATCTACTTCTTAGGCTTTCAGTTTCCTCACTTATAAAATGAGGGTGTTGGATCAGATAACCTTTATGGCCCTTTCTAACTATAAAACTATAAAGAATAAGCATCTCATTTTCCATGGAATATTTTGGATGCTTTATGTCTCCATACTTTACGTCTGGAGAAATAGTTTAAGAAAGTTTAAGAATGGCTATGACATAGCACCAGGAATGAAGCTAGGTCTTCATGCCTCTAAGAACATATTTTTCTTCTCCAATAATTCCTCTGGAAACTTTTCCCTCTGATTTTGACTCTTTGATTTCAAAAGTGAATCATTTAGGACACCTGGATATGCATCTTTGTGCATATTAACGTGCCTCATTCTGTTAATTTTGAGAAGGATGCTCGATAGTCTACAAAACAGAATCAGAAGAGGGCTAGGCTTGAAGCTTTGTGGTTTTTTGCCTGAGAAAGTTGTTGTTTTTCTTCTTTGCTTCTTCTTTCTTCTTCCTCTTCATTTTCTTTTTTTCTTCTTTCTTCTTCTTCCTCCTCTTCTTCTTTTTCTTCCTCCTCTTCTTTTTCTTCTTTGTTTTCTTTTCTCATCTCTTTCTTTCTTTCTTTCTTTCTTTCTTTCTTTCTTTCTTTCTTTCTTTCTTTCTTTCTTTCTTTCTTTCTTTCTTTCTTTCTTTCTTTCTTCTTCTTCTTCTTCTTCTTCTTCTTCTTCTTCTTCTTCTTCTTCTTCTTCTTCTTCTTCTTCTTCTTCTTCTTCTTCTTCTTCTTCTTCTTCTTCTTCTTCCTTCCTCTTCTTCCTTCTTCCTCCTTCCTCCTTCCTCCTCTTCCTTCCTCCTCCTTCCTCCTTCCTTCTTCCTCCTTCTCTTCCTCCTCCCCCTCCCCCTCCTCCTTCCTCCTCCTTCCTTCTTCCTCCTCCTCCTTCTTCCTCCTCCTCCTCCTTCTTCTTCTTTCTTCTTTTTCTTCTTTTCCTCCTCCTCTTCCTCTTTCTCCTTTTCCTCCTCCTCCTTCTTCTTCCTTCTTATTCTTTCTTCTTCTTCTTCTTTCTTCTTTGCCTCCTCCTCTTCCTCTTTCTCCTCTTCTTCCTCCTCTTCCTCCTTCTCTTCCTTTTCTTGTGATCTATCAATGAGTCAGAAGTATATTCCACCTGTTGTTTGCCTAGCTCCCTGCGTCATATATGTTTCTATCACCCATTCTAACTGATTTGGGTCCAACCCTTCTGGTTTTCCTAGAGTCTTCTCAGTGAATGTTATAGTGAAAAGAGTATTTATTCATGATATTCACGATCATAGGAAGAACTTAACTTAAAATTTCTTAAAATGTATTAGGAAGACATTTGATATTTTGACTTAAGGAAATGATAACATGCTCTATGTGGAATTAATGATTATCAGTAAGCTAATGAAAAATTGCTTGAAATATGGTTCTTTTGGAGTGTTCTAGCCTTTTTTTTAAAGAAAACTAATAATAGAGCTATTATCCTGTCTTCTCAGAACAATTTCAAATTGCTAGTCTTCTTAGTGTTTCTAGAATGTATGTGGAGGAAGCGGATGACTTAAATTTACTTGATAGAGTCAAACTTTAACTTTCTTATTTA
The DNA here is from genome assembly GCF_048593235.1 of Sminthopsis crassicaudata. Classification (NCBI taxonomy): domain Eukaryota; kingdom Metazoa; phylum Chordata; class Mammalia; order Dasyuromorphia; family Dasyuridae; genus Sminthopsis; species Sminthopsis crassicaudata. Next base: position 219,971,543 of record NC_133622.1, on the reverse strand, counting down.
TCCAATTAAGGTAGATAATGTTATATGCTGAGAATATTTCTAGACTTGGGATTAGGGAAGATGAGTTTAAATCCTAGATTTCCATTTTCTGGACATGTGATTTAGGGTAAATCTTAACAACCTTTCTGAGTCTCACTTTTCTCATTTGTAAAATGGGAATAGCACTTGTAATTGTACATTAGTATGAGGAAAATGTGTTTTGGAAAGCATTCCACAAAACAAATTAATATTATTATTTTCTATATAGCAGCTGTAAGTAACGAGTTACAGGCCTGGCCTAGGAGTCTGGAAAACTTAGTTTCAAATACTATATCTGCCATATACTGAGTGGGTGACTCTGAGTAAGTCACTTACCTTCTCAGTGCTCTTGGAAACAGAGACCAAATGCTAAGGATAAACTGCATTTATGGAAGAAATTTTCCAGTTTTGAACTCATTAAACCAAAGAAACAAATAGGTGCAGATTAAAAGATATTTACATATAATTATATTAAATAGATATAAAACTGAAAAGCTATACACACACTATATATATATGTAAACAAGTATGCATTTATATATATTCATATATATGTAAATGCATATTATACACAGATATTTTATAATACATATGGAATATACACATACATAAATATGTATAATAACATATATGTATATATTGTATATGTTTATGTGTATATTTTATACATGAATATATTTGAATTGCCACCCATAGCTGCCTTTTAAGCTATATCCTCTGAGATTATCCAAATGTACTTTATCATTAGAAGGAAATGGACACTAAAGTAGAAAACTCTAGAGAAATCTCTTCATTCCCTACCCATGTGACACTAATTTCAGAAAAGAAATTTCCATTTGTTATCAGTGTTGAAGGATGGGTGGAAGTCTACCTTGAAAGTGTAGTGGAAGTGACTCTTCCAAAGTTCCCAGAAATGGCCCTTCTTGATATGGTGATATGATAAACTAGAAATATGGAAGACCTGGATCCTAGTCCAGGTTCACCTATTGACTAGCTGTGGAACTTTAGACAGTTCCTGGAATCTCCTTCTGCTTCAGTTGTATCATTTTATGATGAGAGATTGACTAGATACTATCAGATATGTTCTTCAATTTTGAATCTACAAATTAAATCAGCAAAGATGAGTTAAAATCTCTCTCTATTTCCTAAAATACAAAGCATTTCACTGTCCTATTGGGGAATGTCCAAATTCTAGACTTTTCTTCTTTTTCACTATAAAAGATCTCAGGGTTAAAAAGAGATTAAAAGATGCTGAGAATATGAATCATCTCATCTTTCTCTTTTGGTCTCTCTGTAAACCAAAAAGTCCTCCCAAACTCCAGAGAAGTGCTGATCTCATGTATTCCCTCCAGTGAGTCAGACCAAAGTCTATGTATCTATCCCAGGTAAACCTCAGCCCATCCTCCCTTCAATTAATCTCAGGGAAACAAAAACACAGCACAGAGCATATTATTATCGGTTTATATTTATAGAGTGCTTTAAGATTTGCAAAGTGCTTTATCAATATCTCATTTCATTCTTCCAACAATCCTGTGATTAGGTTCTATTATTACCTTCAGTTTAATAGATGAGGAAACTGAGACAGAGAGAAGTTGTCAGTTAGGGTTACCTAGCTAGTAAATGTTGGAGGGAAGATGCAAACTTGGGTTTTCTTGACCCCAAGTCTGACTGTGCAACCTTGCTGCCTCAAAGTTTAAAATAAAAGTATCACGGAAGTATTTTGAGATCATAGAGGATGGTAATAGTGATTGGGACAGAAAAATAATCTATATTAGCTGTAATCTGGAAGGTTACCATCAATACATAAGGGTTGGGCAATTGTCAATGCTGTAAAATTACCCATGCATATATCTGGTAAATAAAAATTATAATTAAAAAATTACATAAGGGTTGGTGGTATGGTAACAACAAAATACCCTTGTCACCAGTCTGGAACTCTGAAAAATCACATTTTATTAACAATCTGGAACTTTTGGGAGTTTTTGTGTTAGATGCTATTGCTTCTTTTCAGAGCACTCTACATATATACGACTGTTGCTGGTGAGCTGCTATGGCTTGTGTTTATCACTACAATTTATTTTTGCACTAGGCATTAGCATGACTATAATTTTCTCCTTAATGTTTCCAATCTCTTATTCATCTTGGAGATTCTCAATGCCCCCTTTTAGCTTGGATTCAGTCATACATAAACACAGGATATTTTCTCTATTTTTTCCTTCTTAAAAAAAAATATTTCCCTGTATGCTCCATGGGGGAAACGCCTTATGGTCCATGACAGTCAGACTTTGTTTCAGAGCTAACTTTGTTCCTTTACTGTGGATTTCTTTGTTTGTGTTCCAGCATTTTTTAAAGCACTACCAAATTAAATCCCTTTCTCCTGCAAATCCCCCCATTGGGGTCTTTTGCCTTCAAAGTCCAGCTTTGTTATGTAACAGGACACACCATTTTTGTGTGGCTGTCTGGCTGTCCTGACACTTTGTGAGCTCTTTAATAAATACTTGATCAACTGACACTAGAAATGGGGGAGCATAGGAATAAATTCAGTGATTATTCAGTAAATGACAATAGCTCATATCTTTAACTTTAAGGTTGGTAAAATATTTTGTGAACATTATCTCATTTATCCTTATTTTTATAATTAAGGAAATTGAGACTGCCTACAGTCTCAGCCTTTGAAGGAGGATTTGATCCCACAGTTCTTGAATTCATATTCAAAGAATCGTAGATCAAGAAAGGGACCAGGGAGATCATCAAGTCCAATGCTCTCGTTTTTCACATGAGTGAAACTGAAGTGTAGAGCCATGAAGTCACTCAACCAAGGTTATACAAGACATAAATGTCAGAGCAGAGACTAGATTTGAGCACGTATCCTCAGAAAACAAATCTTGCTTTCTTTCTGCTGCACTTCCAACTTCTGTTATCAAGATTAAAAGTGCAAGCGTGCTTGAACATTTATATATATATATATATATATATATATATATATATATATGTGTGTGTGTGTGTGTGTGTGTGTGTGTGTGTGTGTATGTGTATATATATACATATATATATACACATATACATATAAATAATATATATGTGTGTGCATATGTATAAAACCTGAAGACGTCTCTCCTTAAATTCAGAAAGAATCATCAGATTGCCACGCCATGCTCTCCCAAATATGTTTTGTTATTATTTTTTAATCTTTGGGTCAGAACATCTTAATCGCAACATGCAACTGTCAGAGCCAGCCAAATCAGTCACACAATAGAGGGTGTACTGTGGAGGTGCTAATTTTAGATTTTAGTTTTCCAGAACTAGAATATCATGTCTGGAAAGATGATTTAGAAATAAACAAAACCCAACAATTTCTCAAAATGTCCATGTCATAGGTAGCAAGTTCTCATTTAAAAATTGTGTATCCTTTTCTTTTTCTTTTCTTCTTATTTAGATCTCTAATTTCATTGGTGTGGGAATTCCTTCCACAGGTACATATGGATGATTCATCTGTACCTTACAATTTACAGTTTCCTGGGTCACTGAGATATTAAATGTCTTGCCTAGTGTCACACCACCAGGCAGCATATGCTTATTAGACTTGAAACGTGTCTTCCTGCCTTTAAGGCAGGATACTGGGATAGTCCAGCTGCTTTTCTATATGTATAATGGAAGAATCTGGCTTTTTCCTTCCCCCAAGATTTAGGAGGTTATTTTATTGGTGAGCCTTTCTTTTGATCATTCCTTTCCATCTCTCCTTCTTTATCAGTTAGATTGGTATGTTCCCAGTTTTGGTTTGGTTTTCCATAATGCTCCTGAAAAGTTCACCCACACTTCTTTGGAGAGGAATGTTTTTTTTGGTTGTAAAAGTAAAAATGCTTGGTATCTGAGTCCAGGTGGAAATACCAATGCTGCAGAAATAAAAGTTTTGGTATATTTACTGTCTATAATATCAGTTGGTTTTCATATTTTTTTGGATTTTTTCCTCTAGAGATTTTATTTTCAAACTTGTATCCCCCAGTAGAGGAGGATGAGCATGCAAATAAATATCCTTTTCTAGTTTTGTATGTCCCCCATCCTGTTTTGAAAATAATAGCAGTAGCAACAACAATAAAAACAACAAATACCGAACCCCAACCAAACATGATGTGTTTGATAATATTTATAGAATTTAGAAAAAGTCATAGAGCTCTTTATGATAACGACAATGATACAATAAAAATATAATAAAAACAAGAATGAAGAAAATGAGGATATTGCTAGGGAAAAAGCAAAAACCTAAGTAAGCTTCATGTACCAGATATGGAGGTGACCGATTAATCAGAATGAATCAGACAATTGCTCTTTTGTTTAGTGCTTTTCTCTCAGAGGGCAGAAGTCTCTGGTCAGTTGGATGTTCAATAAGTTCTCCATGTTTCGTTGAGGTAGCATTCTCTACAGGAGATTCTCAATCTTTTGGTCTTAGGATCCCTTCACACTTATAAAACTTATTTAGGACCAATGAACTTTTGTTTATGTATATTACATATAGCAATATTTTAGTCAAACTAGAAATTAAAGCTGATAATTTAAAATGTTTATTTAATTTAAAATAGTAGCAAACCAATGAACATAAATCACAAATTTTATAGGGGAAAAACTATATTTTCCCAAACCAAAAAAAATTTAATAAAAACATTGTTTTCTTATTTTTTTTTCAAATTTCTGTAACATGTACCTTAATAGAAGATGGGAGAATATATATTTATTTCTGAATTCAACCGATTTGTGATATTTTGTTTTGGTCAAAATATATGAAAAAAATCTGGCCTCATGAACACATATAATTTGACAACGGAGGAGTATCTTAATAGGCAAATAATCCACTGAAAGAGTCCATGGATCACATTTTGAGAACTGGTGAGCTAGATTTTATGGTTTCTTCCAGGTCTAAAATTCTAATACTGAGAAGGCTTCTGTTAGCTTAAATGTGGAATTGAAGATGTTTTCTACTATCCTGTTTGCAATTTCAATTTTCTTATGAAATGGCTTCCTTGTTAAATGAAATAGCCCATGTAAAGCATTTTGCAAATTTGACAGCATCTGATCATTGTCATCATCATCCTCATCAATTACAGAGACCAATCACATTTATAGCTTTCCACTCTTACTTCATACTTAGCTAAAAGTATTCTGTGAACATACATGTTTTGGAAGGAAGCTAAAGAAAAAAGAACATCTTTGCTAAGTAATATGTCTTTATTATTTTGTTAGTATTGCATTATATAACCTTCTATGAACTCTGGATCTCAGTTCCTTATCTGTAAAATGGGGAGGGACAGGTACTTATTACTACATTTTATAAACAGTATTATAAATCTATATGTGTGTATATGTATATATATATATATATATATATATATATATAACAGCATTTATATAGTAGCCAATATGTGCCAGGTACTGTGCCAAATACTTAACACATATCTCACTTGATCCTCATGACAAAATTTTGAGATAGATGCTGTTTGAGATAGATTATCCCCATTTTACAGTTGAGAAAATCAAGGAAATCAGAGGATAATTGCTGAAATGCTCAGGGCACTATACCTAGGAAGTGTCTTAAGTTGGGTCTTCTTGACTTCAGGTGTAGTGTTCTATCCATTATACCCTCTGGTAGTAACATGGCCTTGGCTTTCTTTTTCCCGATACTAATTTCCTTAAAAAGAAAGCATTTTGCTCATTTATAGAAGTATTTGGTGAGGCATATTTATCTTAGACTTTTTAGTGTTTCTCCTCACCACTTGTCTAACTTCTCCAAATGTATTCAAAAGATATCAAAGGAAGCAAGTGGAATAGTTTCATTACAACAGTAACTGTACCTGGCAACAATATATATGTAACACACTCTCGAGGAAGGACTCTTGAAGAAAGATTTCTGTCAAGACTCTGGGGATGAGTGAGGGAAAATTTAAGAGAAAGATGTCATTAGATGTATTTGCAAGCTGAAAATTTTATAATTTCTATATTTAAAATGTTCCTGGTATTGGAATTGCTTTGGTGATAGATTGGAGAAATCAGCAAATTACTTCTGATCACACAGAATATATCATTTTGAAAATATCTAGTGTCTTTCTGTGTATCTCTGCACATTAACTTGATACCATCAATTAGATCAAATGGGTGAGTGTGTTATAGGATCAACTTGAGCTTCCTTATTCTATTGTTTATAGACTGTCTCTTTACTGTCTGTTTTTCTCTCTGTCTCTTTCTCTCTCTGTCCTCTGTCTCTGTCACTGTCTTTCTGTCTCTCTCTCTCTCTCTCTCTCTGATCTGAATTGGGGAGCTCCTCTGAGAGATTCCATGGAATCCATTTAACAAACATTTATTGGGCACTTACTGTTCAACAAGCATTTATTATGGAGCTACTGTGTGTCAAGCATGGTTCTAGTTTCTGGGAATGAAAAGACAAAAATGAAACAGGTTCTGTCCTCAAGAACCTTACATCTTCATGATGTTATAACAACTTGTGCACTGTTTAAAAGATGTTAGATATTTACAAAGTCATTTTGAGTTAGGGTCAGGGGAAGGGAGAATAATAAAAACTTTAAGAAAGTGGGAGAATCAAGAAAAGCCTTGTGTTGGAAGTAGTAGTTGATCTGAGTTTTGATTGGAAATAATACAGCACTAGGAAGCTGTTCCCCCCAAAAAAAAAAAAAAAACTGACCCTTGATGGTGTTTGGGGAACTGCTTTACATCCCTCCATCCTGACCCTCTTCTAGTGTTAATGGCAGGCGGCACACTTCTTTGTTTATCTTGGAATTTGATACCATCATTTTGGCAAGGGAACCCAAAGCCCTTTACTGCTTAGATGCTTTGTCATTTGTTGTTAATTATCTGTTACCATAAATTCTGCACTTTGGAGAGGAGAAAGGGTGGGAAGGGGGCTGTTTGGAAATATTTCCTCAAGGAAAAAGTATTTTTTTCTATGGACAAAAGATGGAGGTGGGGGTCTAGCTGGTAACTAGCTCAGGGGAAGTTGTATTCCCCATTCCCCAGACTGGTTTGAGTCAGATCCTATTAATTCTGCAAAGGCTTTTTATTTTATTTTGCTGAGAGAATGTTTGCAATCCAGCTCTGGTCTGCATTAGTGATCTGTATCCCCATTTGAGTAAAAAATTAACTTTCCATCCTGAGCCTGCTTTTCAGGACGATCTCATCAGGCCACAATTATGAAGTAAATATGTGTGTGTGTGTGTGTGTGTGTGTGTGTGTGAGAGAGAGAGAGAGAGAGAGAGAGAGAGAGAGAGAGAGAGAGAGAGAGAGAGAGACAGAGACAGAGACAGAGAGACAGAGAGACAGAGAATGTTCAGCCTGGAGCCTATTGCTTTTAGCTGATATTGCTTTAAAAAAAAAAAAGCTTGTTAAGAAAAATCCAGACAGACTCAAAAGTAGAGCCAGTTACCCAGAGGCCTTTATGAGGTGTTTGGTTTGTCAGGTGTGGAATGAAAATGAGGCTTCCAGCCATTAATGGATTTTACTTGAACTCCCATTTTCTACAGAAAGAACAGGCCACTTTATAAACAAATAGAGCCATCCTAGACAAAGGGCAGGACAAACGACTACAGAGATCTCTTAATGAAGCTCAGCTGAAAAACATTAGTGAATGGGGGGAGGGAGGAAAACAGAGAGTGCCAGACTAAGTCCAGTACCAATATGATAACCCACCCCTTCCACCCAGAGTGGAGATCACCAAATCAGCCCAGGTCAGAAATGGAGAAAGGTCAAAGCTTCCATGCTAATCAGCCAGGGCATCAGCCTTTGGGCAGTGACTGAACTTCCAGCCTATGGGTGACAGAGGAGATGAAGTCTCCCCTGTCTCCCTCTCTGCCCCCCCCCCATTTTTCCTGGGGAAGGGTAAACTCCTTGAGTGCTAGCATTATTTTTGCTTTGTCTTTGTATTTCTGATGCCTAGCATGATATCTTGCCTGCAGTAAATTCTTTATAAATGCTTCAGGATTGGTTGATACTGAAGTCTCAAGATTTTTTCTATTGAAAGTTAGTACATTGTACTTTGGGGATGTGAACTATTAACTGAGTTGTTCAGGTTTGAATTGTATGTAGATTTTGTACCTGCCAAGTTCTAAGACTGTTTTATACTTGTCCCCCTCCCATAATGAATTACCTTATTATTGTCCACGGGTGACTTGTATGCAGCCTGATTACTCAGTGAATACTTCTCTGTCATGCTCAAAACCTAGTATGTGTGCTTATCTCTCAGGAATGCAATATTTTAACTAACTTGTCAAACTTTCTTGAATATTTAATTTATTCCAACTGTTTGAGGGCCACTGATTAAGACAGAGGTTTTAGTGTCTATTTTTTATTAAATAGCACTTATTTTTATAGAATTATAAAAGATATAAATAAAATTAAAAAGAAATACCTATGATGTCTGCTAACCTCATCTTCATACACTTTCTAGGACATATTATTATCCTAGTTTGAAAGATTCCTTTTTAAAGTTTTATTGATTTCTTTGTTTATGTTTATATCTTTATTATGTTTGAGTATTACATCCACCAAATTGGTTTTCCCCACATGTAAATAAAATGGTTAAGTAAAACCAATCAGCACAGGATTACATCCACCAGGAAATGTAACGTTTTGCATATGTAGTCCCATACCTGTCCAAAGTAAGGAGGGAGATACATTTTGTTTTTGTCTCAGTGCCTGATATATAAGTGCTTAATAAATATTCTATCTACCTACTTTTCTTTCTACTCATCTATCCATTAACCCAGCCAGCCTTCCTCTATCTGTCTCTCTCTGTCTTTCATTCTTAGTTTTTCTTTTTGACTTTCTATCTATGTCTATCTGTCTCTGTATCTATCTCTGTCTCTCTGTATCTGTCTCTCTCTCTTGTCCCCACCACCTTCTCCTGTCTCTGCCTCTTATTTTGTCTTTTTCTGTCTCTCTCTCTCTGACTCTTTCTTTCTGTTTCTGACTTTATCTCTGTCTCTGTGTCTGTCTCTATGACACTCTCTGTCTCTGTGTGTCATTCTGTTTCTCTGTCTCTCTTACTCTGTATCTGTCTGCCTGTCTCTCTCACCTTCCTTGTCCCCGTCTCTATTTCTGTCTGTCTATGTATCCATTTCTCCCTCTCTTCTCCAGAGCCAAGATAGGTCATTTCAATTACCCATCATTCTCTAGCCATTTGTTTTTGAGAACCTGTGTTTATACTTGACAGTCTACATTTCGTGCTAAAATGGGTAACTTATATTAGTCTCCCGTGTTTTTTCGGGCCGGAGCTGGATGAATTCCCGAGTAAGTATTTCTAAGCCTTCTGACTTTCCAGTCTTCTGTGGGATCTTCCCACGTGCATCAGAGCAGTGGATCGACGCCTTCTCAGGCCTCAGAAAGTGGCCAAATCCCTTGGTCCTGTGGACTTGGAGCTTGTGGCAAGAGGGAGCACAGGCTCACTGCTTTGTTTTCTTGCTGGAAAGCTGAGATGGAGGTAGCCCTGAGTGTTTTGTTTTAACTCATGATTAAATATTCATTTCTTTACTGAACTACTCAGTGTCTTTGAGTGGCTTTTGAAGCTGGGGGTGCATTCTGACCTTTTTGATATGGACCTGACCCGACAGCTAAGCTTAGGAACTTGGGATTTCCCTGTAGTCCAAGGAGAGACAGATCACATATTATCATGGGAATTGTGCTTTTTGCTACTGGATGACTTCGGTGATAATAGTTGATGTTTCTATGCTGCTTTATGATTTCCAGAACACTTTTCTCTTAAGGGATTTAGCTCAAATGATAGTGGCAACTCTGGGCCAGGGAATCCTGCTGAGTTTGCAGTCAGAGGACTTGACTTCAAATGTTGATTAGGCTATTTGCTAACTGTGAATTTGGTTTTTCTATTGGTCGCAATTTCCTGATCTGTAAAATGAGACTTTGGTCTAGAAGACCCTAGAGAGGCCTCTTGCTCTAAATCTATGTTCTTGTGAGCACTTGCCTCAGTGCGAAAGATAGCGAGATGGATTCTTGCAATTCTCCATGGATACTTTGAGATGAAGATGGAAGGGGAAAAGCTTAATTTGTGGGAGAGCAAGATCAATTCTTTCCATTCTCTGTGGACACTTTGAGAGGCAGCTAAGTCAGAACTTAATTTTAGATTAAAAACAAAAAACAAAAAACAAAAAAACCCTGGGTTCTAATCCTGGCTGCTGCATGTTCTACACACTTAAGCCACTTGTAGTGTTTGTAGATTTGACATAAACTCAGGCCAAAACCTCCTTGACCTGAGATTCCAACCTATGATTAGGTAAATCATGGGAAGAATGTGATACAGATATTATCTCCATTTTATAGATGACAAGACTGAGATTGACAAGATAAATTACTTACCCAAGTTTGCACAGTTCATTATTGTCAGTTGATCTACCAACATTTATTCATTTTTACATAATTATCCTTTCTTTTAATATTCATATTTCAAAATGTTGATTTCCAAATTATCTTCCTCCCTCTGGCCTCTGCCCTGCCCATTGAGAAGGCAAACAATATGATTTCAATTATACATTTGAAGTCATGCATAACCTATTTCCATATAATCATTAGACCATCACTTATTATGCTATAACTGTGTTCAGGTGTTGTACTAGGTCCCAGCGATATGAAGACAAAAGGAAACGGTCCCTGCTTTCAAGGGGATTATCTCTTATTGGACCTAGTGATCAAACCTAGTGCTGAATTCACTTGGCTATTTCTCTGTAAGCAATCACCACCTTTTCTTCCCAGCTAACTCATCTGTTTTAATTAGGTGTCTACCTTTTTTCTTTTAAAAGAAAATTCCATTTTTAAGGCAGAGCCATAATGAGAAAAAATGATCTGTGGTAATTCCACAGGATTCCATCATAATGTTAGTGTTGAGGTGGCTATGGGGTAGTAAAGATGTAGAGCAGTGGTCCTCAAACTTTTTAAATAGGGGGCCAGTTCACTGTCCCTCAGACTGTTGGAGGGCTGGACTATAGTAAAAACAAAAGCCCAGTGACGGAAGTGTGCGTTGCTAATTCGAGTTTAGGTCGAACGTCACTTCCAGTCTGATTTTGCCATAACCCAGCGGGCTGCATAAATGTCCTCAGTGGGCCGCATCTGGCCTATGGGCCGTAGTTTGAGGACTCCTGATGTAGAGTTATACTAAATATGTGCAAAAGGCCATACTGAAGACTAGAATTTGATAAAACTGAGTCTCTGGTAGAATGGAGCACTTTATTAAGTGGTCAATTTCTTTATTCCTTTATCAAGAGGAATTCTGGCATAGTGGATAGAAGGTTGAACCTATAGTCAGGCAGTTATGGATTCAGATTCTGTCTCTTCCACTTGATAGCTATGTGACATTCATCTAATCCATTTAAATTTTCTGAGCCTCAGTTCCCTCATCAGTAAAGTAGGAAACAATAGTTGTCTCATCTGCTTCATAGGGAGTTTCTTTTGAGGCTCAAAAAAAGATAAAAACACATAAAATACTATGCAGATCTTAATGGAAGATACAAATATCATTTTTACTGCTAGTTGTGCATCAGTTTTCTAGCTTGGACCATTTACCTCTCTGGTAGGCAAAGCTAATGAAATTCACAATTGGTAAAACATAGGTTTTTGTGATGAAGTGTTGATGACTACTGTAGGGCTTGGAGCATCCTGGAGAGACAGTGAGGTAGAAAGGAAAAAGTAATCTCCCTCAAAAAAAGTAAGAGTTGGAAGAAGAGAGTTCAAATACTCCCCTCTGTCAGTTAGCACGTGTGCGGTCTTAGACAAGCAATTTAATCTTTGAGTTTGCTTATCTATAGAATGAGGGCTTTGGAGTAGATATCCTTTAAGACCACTTTGATCTTTAAATCAATGATCTATCCTAAAAACCAACTCACATCGTCATCATCACCATGATAAATGACATTTTTATAGTGCTTAAACTTTTGCAAAGCACTTACGACCTTGTATTGTAGAGATCATAAAAAGGGAGGGAGTAGGAGGTTATATCTCTCCTTTGTAGCTCAGTTTTTCTATCTATAAAATGGGGACTGAAGAAGCAGGATAAAACTGGATGATCTCTAGGGTCCCTTTCATGTATAAAAGACCGTTCTTCTGTGGATCTGATAATAGATGGGACCTAAATTAGCTGAGAACATTCAACAACAACAAAAAAATCTCTTTATCAAGTTCTTAGAATCTGGGGACCTTTTAATATAGGTGTTTTGTTTTTTTTAATTGTTATCCTTCATCCCTGGACTCCTTCGGGTTTCTCTGCTGAATAAGGTGTCACAATGTGTATGTGTGTGTTTTTTTTTTTAACAGATTACTCTTTTCCTGCATGCTACTAATTGATTGCATAGACTTCAGGGTAGGACACGGTAGGAGGAGAATGGCCACTTGAAGGTAAAGGTCCTTTGATTAACCAATGTCTTTGATAATTAGCCAAAGTGGCTGGGCCATAACATGGTTTAGTAAAATGTGGTCTGGCCATCAGCAGCCCCTTTCACCTGGGATATGAGCAATACTCTTTAAAAACAAGCACAACACAGAAATCCGCAAGTGCAGTTTAAATGAGTCTGTATTCTACATTATAAATATGCACCGGACACGGAGAGAAAACCGGAACAATCTCTCAGGATGCTGTTAGGGCCAAGCGGAATCTCATTAGGGACAACTTCAAAGATCAGTTCCTCATGTCCATAAAAACAAGTGTAAATTATCTGGTCGAGGCCTGCTGTTAGCAGTTAGGGGGATACATTATGCATGATTCTAGACTGAACAGAGTATGGGCTGGCTGCTCTGTGTTCCCTTGTGGGGTGGGATTTCTCCCTTATACTCTCCCCACCCGCCTAACCCCATTTTTTGTGCTGAGTTCTGCCTTTCAGAAATTTATTGGTAGTGTTTCAGTCAACATAGGGCTTCATTTGTAACCCACCCCTGCTTTTATGATTAATAGACATCAAGTCAGAGAGTAATGATGAGGTTCTAGTTGGTTTATGGGAAGGGCCAGTTGATGCTAATTTTTTGATCTTTTTTTTTTTTTTTTTACCTCATGAGGAATTAAGAGTTTAAGCTTTGGGGATTTCAAATCTCATAGAATAATGGATACCACTTTCCTTTATTTTTCCCCCAAAAGATTTCTCTTTTTCCTATGATCATCTGGTTAGTTATTTTTAAGTTTTCTTTAATGCCTCTTATTTTAACCTTACATTAATTTCTGAATATGTCAACTCTTCATCACCTAACGAGCCTTCTCTTTTATAATATATTTAGGGAAAAAAATTCAAAAAGTAGGTCAGTACAACTAACCAATAAGTGTATCATATCTGACTAAACATGAGGAGCAATATTCATAATCCCTCACTTTCCTGATGGAAGAGGGAAGCTGCACATTATCTCTTAATTTCTGTGGGGCAAAATTTGGTCATCATTTCATAGCATTCAGTTCTGTTTTATTGTTCTTCCTATCTACATTGTTATTATGTATATTATTTTATAACTTCTGTTTATTCTTTATCAGAAACTAATTCTTTCTGTTTCTCTGAATTCTTCAAATCCTTTATAATTACTTACAGTGAATTATGTTCATTTACCATAATTTATGTAGCTATTTCTTCCTTCCTCCCTTCTCCCTCTCTCTTTCCCTCTTCCCTTCCTCCCTCACTCCTCTCTCTTCTTACTTCCTCTTTTGAAAAGTGTAAAGAGAGCCCCCTAAATCCAAAAATAAGTCGATCTCTAGGTGGAATAATGTCCCCTAAAAAAGATGTTATCTCTTCTCCTATCCAGTTTCCATGTCCTCTTGATTTCCATCTTAAATCTCCCCTTCCTCTGTTAGGTTAATAGAAAGGCAACTTACCCTTTCTTTTTTTCTCTTGCAATGTCTTCAAAATTTAATCTTGCCACACAAATGGTCACCAATGCATACTGACTCCCTTTTCCTAGCGCATTCCTGTTGTCTTCATTCTATTGATAATCCCACTACTTTCTTTTTACCTTATGCAGATCGTGGTCATCATTGTTGCTTGTTGGCAATTTTCAGATTAATTCTTCAAATTAATTCAGCCTTCCTTACTTATTCTGAAGTCATTCATCTCTGTGATTTTAGAAAAATGACACTTGGTTACTTGGTTGAAAAGGAAAAAGGGTAGACACTTAGTCTGGGTACCATCTATAAAAAAGGCACAGCTGTGAAAAGGAAAATGGGAGGCTAACAAGAAGACAGCCTCTTGTAAAAGCAATAGTCCATTGATGTTTCATTCAGTGAGTCAACAGGTATAAGGTACAAGAGAAGTGTAAGACATAGACACTGGTGGAAAGGAGATCACAGTTTGTTGAAGAAGACAAATATGTGCCCATGAATCTGGCATAGTGGCGAGGACAGTAGAATTAGATTGGCTGTAATCCTGCCTCAGCACTAACTAGCTGTGTGGCCCAATCAGCCTCAGTTTGCTTATGTAAAAAAAGTAGATAATCATAGCACCTGCCTTACTGAGCTGTGGTGAGGGACAAATGAGACAACATAATAAAATGCTTTGCAAACTTAAAATACTTTATGAATTCTGGCTATCATCATCCTCATCATCACATTGAATACTATATTAATTAAGAGTTTTGGGGGGTGACTGCAGACTATCTAATCTCGTGATTTCCAGACTCTTTGGCTCATAGCAGAGTAACTCTTGGCTCCAGGATTCATGGCACAGCGAATATTGAATTTGGGAGAATTAGGAGACTTCTCGGGCATATGAGTTGATTACAAGCCTAAGTTCCATACAGATGCCTGTTGGGCTAGATGTCAAGGTTGGCACACCACTTGAAACCACTGATTTAGGCTAATCTTTTCATTTCAGAGGTAGAAGAACTGACCCAAATGGAATAAGGGCAGGTTGTCCCAAAAGTCTTAGTGTATTTAAAGCTATTAGAGTTACAGTTCCTCTAAGACTTTGGGGACATTATCTATTCCCTGATCTTTCTACTCATGCATAAAGCTCAAACTGGAAGGGACTTTAGGGATCATCTCTCCCAATCCCTTATTCTATAGATGAGTAACTAAGGTCTGGAGAGGTTAAATAAATTACCCAAGATGATGGTAAGCATCAGAGTTAGGATTTCAGCCCTAGACTTCTTCATCTCTGTTAGAGCCAAGTGGAATCATTATTGATTGCTTAATCAGTGCTCTGTCCAGTGTGCTAAATTCACACAGTTGCTTATTAGCAGATCAAGGTATCTCGATTGGTTCCCTTGGGTGCCAATATAGTGCTCTTTCTAATGGTGGTCTCTGTCCATAGGGAGCTTTCTATCTAATTTTATTTTCTTTGGACTGGACTTATATTTTCAGTGAAGCTAGAAAATCCCAATAAGGAAACTTCTACCAAATCAGATCAGAACTTGTTCAGCAACCCAAAGTCTTAGAATAGGTTAAGTCATTTTCCCAACATCACTTTAGAGAGACAAGACTTAATACCCACAAAAGCACTGGAGAATAATAGAGTCTGAAGGGCTGTAGGTCAAGGTGAATAAGGCTTGCTGGGTTTGGGGTTAGAAAGATCTGAGTTTAAGTTCTGATTTTGCTATGTCTAATCTGCATAATCCTCAAGTCTGTTGATTTCTTCTCAGAGCCTCAGTACTTCCCTAGGACTTAGCCACCAAACTGTAGATGGGGCATGAACCTCCCATGTGTTAAATCAGTGATTCTCAAACATCTTTATCTCAGTGCCCTTTTCTACACTTAAAAGTTATTGAGGACCTCAAAGAGCTTTTGTTCATTTTTCATATTATGAAGCCAATATTTTAAAAAAAAGTTTATTCATTTAATAAATCCATCACTATGAAAAATAACCTTGTGTTCCAAAACAACAATAAAACATAGTGAAAGGATTGACATTGTTTTTTACATATTTTTGCAAATCTCTTTAATGTCTTTCTTAATAGAAAACAGCTGGATTCTTATATCTGCTTTTCCATTCAATCTGTCAATCTGTTGTTTTGGGTGAAGGATATGAAGAAAATCTGGCCTCACATAAGTATGTGGTTGGAAAAAGGAGCAGTATTTTCATAGGCAAATAAGGTTTTATTATTATTATAAAATGGTTTTCCCCTGTGCTTCTTTTTTATTTTGTTTTTAGTTTATCTATACTTTTATGTTTACCATTGTTGTCTTTGACGGAATGTAAGCTCCTTGAGGACAGGAACAGCTTCCCTTTTATCTTTGCCAATAGAGTCAAGTACAGAACCTTACACATGGTACATATTTAATAAATGCTTGTTGATTGATTGAAAGAAGAAAAGAGATATTTTCTTTACCAGAATATTTTTCTGGTATAAGGGGCATTCTCCTTTTTTTTTCAAACTCACTTTATCTGCCTATTTGTGTTTTTAAAAAAATATTTTTTTCTATCCATTTATCTAGCCATGTATTTATTTAATTGCTGATTAAATTTCACTGAATGTATTTCAATTATATTCTTTAATTTTATTCCTCTGGACATACCTAAGCCCTTTCCTACCTCTGAATCCTTTCACTAGCCAGTATTTTATTATAGTCACAGTGTTTTCAAGACCAGCTCTTTTTCCTCTCTATTCTAAATATTATACCACTGGGATGGTCTATTGTGGAGGAATCTCTCTGTTTACAAGGGGTACTGGGAAGGAGAAGGCAGTGCAAAAGGCCTAAGCAAAATGCTTTCCCAGCCTTTCACGTTCAACTTTGTTCTTCATGTCTTTCTAACCTGAAAGTCTCTGCTGGCCCTGAGGGCTCCTGTATGAACCACTTCAATTCCCAATTCAAAACCGTGCGTGTTTGGAGTGTAATTGCATCTTTGCTGTGATGTG
>NC_133622.1:219932201-219949701 GCF_048593235.1 Sminthopsis crassicaudata | reverse complement strand
CGCTTCAGTAGGTTTTCATAGTGGTCAATAACACACATATAAATTCTTCTTTGTGACAGCCTTTCAGAAAGGTACTTGAAAATAGCTATCATTCTGACTGCATTTATTCTCCAAGATAAAAAAGTCACATGAAGACTGTCATACCAAAATTGGTTGAAGTGAGTCAGAAGAATAGAAGAATTTAGGAGTACATGATCCCTGGCTTTAGTTTTTAAAGTTACAATGTCATAGGGATTTTAGATTTGTGCTGCTTAGCCTGAGAGGGAAGAAATATTAGCAATAAGGGAACCTGGCAGATAAAGGAAAGAAAAATTACAAACAAGCAAACAATTTCCTTGTAATAAGAGCTGTGCAGAGGTGAAATGTGTGACTCAATAGGTAGTGAGTTTTTGTTTTTTTTGCTGGAGGTTGAACATTGGAGTCCATATGTCTTCTTAAGCAAGAAATTGTAGTAGAGAGGAGAGAGCCCTGTTGAGACCAGGGCTGAACTTGGAGGAACTTTCCAATTGTTGAGATTCTGCTCTTCTGGAAGCATGCTTAAGATTGAACAAACCAAATGCAAAAACAGTAAGCCCTCATTCACTCAACAAACTATCCTAAGCAAAGATGTGGACAGCTGTACTCAATGTTTAGAGGAATGCAGAAATAAATTCTGAAAGATTTTTATTTGTATGGAATCTATCATGTAAATTTTAAAAATATACACAGAAAAATAGAATTTAGATAATTAATTCCATACATTGGTTTATAGCTTTATAATTTACAGAAGCCTTCTCCATATGTCACCTGCTTTAATCATCCATGCTTCTATCCCACTAATGTCCAGCACTGATGCCTCATTGATGTGCTGAGATGCCCCTTGGCTTCTTAAAATAAAGGAGGGTAATCTTTGGCAGACCCTGCCAAATTAGAAGGTGTTTAGGGATGGGATCAGGACAATTTTTTTGAAAATCATTTGTTGAGGGAATTGGAGAGCAATTGAGAGAAAATATGGGGGAAAAGATGGTACATAGAAAACTGGATTAATTAAAATCCAGATATCACTACAGTTTGTCTAAAATCAAATGTCTCAAAATTAAAAAGCCTAAAGAGCTTTGTTGTAATTTTCAGCATTCTCGACAATGATAATACATGTATGTAAAGGTGGACATTGTTTGATGTATCTTGATGCCTTCACCGTCCTTCCTTGGGCTACTGAGTATTCTTGAAGTCAGGACTGTTAAATTTTTCTTTTCAGTGTCTTAGAACTTCCTGGAAAAATGTCCTAGGCATTCTTTTAACAAAGATGACATTTTTATCTTTTAAATAAAGTTTTTGCTCTGTTTCTTTGATCACTATTTAAAATATTTGTTTCAAGATGTTCTTAGAGGCTGGAAATGAGTTCCTTACTTCTTCATCATGACCCCCAGCTAGGGACATTTTTCTCTCTTCCCCCTCCCCTTTCCAGTTCTTTTAATGTATTTCCTTCCCTATTTGAATGTGAGCTTCTGGACATTGAAGGCATTATGCTTATTGAGGGACTGACAGAAAGTGGCAGAACTAGAATTTGAATGTGAGAAATTTTACCTACAAATTCAGTATTCTTTCTCCTGAAGTAAACCAGATGTCATAAAGATGGAGTTTAAACTCAACCCCTAAGTCCCCCTCCTTACGGTCTCTTCCAATGTTGATATTTGGTGATGTATTTCTTTTTTTTGTTGGCTACATTCTCTTTAAGTTAAACATATACAAATAATGAAATTCAGATGGAAATTTTCACTTGGGACTTCATCTTTAGCAAAGATTTCATCCTTTCGTTTAGACTAACCAAGTGACCTGGAGACCCTGTCTCAAACAATCAATTGAATTGATTATTCGGAGGTAGATTGGCCAATTGATGCTCCAGAGTGATCCATCTCTTTTGTCATCTGACGGACTAAAGTAACGAGATTTCCTTTTATTTAGGTCCCAAGGATGACCGATATGAGCTATTGTTACACAATAGATCTGCTGCTTGACAATTAACCCTCATACCAGCTGGAAAAAGGAAATCGGGATGTTCCATCTGTGTGTCTGGGTGCCCACGGCACTGTTCACAGATCCATGCACAGAGATCATTTAGTCTGACCTTTTTCATAGGTTCACAAAATTAGAACTGTAGGAGACCTCAGAGGCCATTTAATTTAATCCCTTTCTTCTACAAAAGAGAAACTTGAAGCTTATGGTGATTAAAGAACTTTTCCAAAATCACACAAAAATCAGGATAGGAGGCAAGTAGACCCAGGTCTAGATACAATTCCTCTAGTATGTCTTCCCTTTTCACCTTTGCCTTGTAGAATTGTCTTTCAAAGAATAGCTCAAGTACCAATGGATATATGTCTTTCCTAACATTCCATTCTCCAATTACTATTGGTACTTCCCTCCTGAAATTGCTTCCCATGTGGAGACAAGATTTACTGTTCTGTGATTTGTTGTTCCTTTTGGTTGTATTGAGCATGTACAGTTATCCCCTTACTGATTCCAATCCAACATAAGTAGAACTCTGATGGGATGCTCTCAACCACGTATGAATGACAGGTGGTACTATGTAAGGCAGTGGTCCTCAAACTTTTTAAAGAGGGGGTCAGTTCACTGTCCCTCCGACTGTTGGAGGGCCAGACTATAGTAAAAACAAAAGCTCACACTCTGTCTCCGTCATAACCCGGTGGGCCGCATAAACGTCCTCAGCAGGCTCCATGTGGCCCGTGGGGCTTAGTTTGAGAACCCCTGATGTAAGGTCTTCTATTTGACTGGAGAGCTGTTAGGTCTGATGTCTCAGAAGATGTTTACCTGGAGCGGAGTTAGCTTAGAAAAGGGACTACGCTCTATATTGTAACCTCATTTTCTTTCTTACTGCACAAGGATCGGTATTGTCAACAGAAGCATCTAAATGATAAGTCCTAGTTGATACTAAATTCTTAATCCCTCTAGGAAGAGTTCCATATGTTTTGGAAGCTCTGTGGAGATTGGGTTCCCTTCTGGGAGAACAAATTCAATCTCTGCATTTTTATTTTATCTATAGTTTGTTAATCGTGACTAGGTTTGGGAAGGCACAGAAACAGGCGCTAGACAAAGAACTTACTCCCGAGAAGCTTTGTTAAATGTTCTTTGTTTGGTTTGCAATCTAACTATATAATAGTAATACAAAGAAATTAATATAATTACTATATAATAATGCTCACATTTTACATGGTTGCTTGGATATTGATGGAGAATGTTGGGCATCTACCAAGAGAGGAACCATATAGAACCTTTAATAGCGTAGACAGACAGGAGTTGATCCTTCTAAAATGCTGGATTTTCAGTCAAGAGCAACTTGTCTGGGCTTGAATTCTGCCTCCTTTGTTAACTATTTTTGTTAGTTTGTCTAATTTAACTTATTTTCATCTGTAGAAGATGGAAGCTGGAACAGATTAGTGGCGCTAAGCTTTTGTTATTTGTGGCACAGTACTGTTCTTTGCCATGAGGAATTGTCGTATACCATGGGAAATTTGTTCAAACACATGGGATTGTAGGTCTAAGTGCTATAGATTTCTTTGGTACATACAGCAAAATTCATGGTGTCATCTTTGAGAACCAATGGTCTGGATGATTGCGATCCTATGATACTACAATATATAATACAATCTTCCTTAAAATAACAAATAATTAGTCTTAATGAAATACAAATAATTAAACAGTTTCTGTTTATTTGGTTTTTTAATATATCTATATACATCATCTTTCTATTGCTTTGAAGATGTATGTGTATTCTTTTTCTCCATTTATTATTTCTATTTCCAGCTATTTATCTCTTTCAATCCATTCATTTCTTTTCTCTTTCTCCATTCATTATTCAGCTTGTCTATTATTCCTTGTTATTTTCCTCTTTCTAAATAGTTATGTACTATCTCCATTTTCTATTAACTTATCTATTGCCTCTTTTCTCTCTCTCTTGATTATTCATCTCTTTATTATCTCTCTATTTTCATTATCTTTCTCTTATCTGTTATTTCTATCATTCTTCTAACACTATGAGGTTATGTATTTGGTATCTCCATTTATCTACCATCTCTTTGTATTTATCTATCTCATCTATCTCATCTCTCCATCTAATCTACTATTTTTCTACCATTTATTTTCTATCTATCATCTATCTATCTATGTACCTATTTTCTATCTTTTATCAAAAAGACCTTGTTTTATATAATGTTGACTTGAAGTTTCATGGAAAATTATACACACTCCCCAAAACAAACATAACACCCTCAATTTAAGAGCATTGTACCTCATTATTTATGCAAGCAATATACTCTTGGACTTTCAGATTTGAGGAAATACCATAGTGTTTTGTTTATCTCCCTTCCTAGGGGAAAGATAATATGATACAGTGCAAAAAGCATCAGACTTGAAGTCAAGAGAAATATGGGTTTAAATACTACTGTCCTCAAGAACGATTTCTAGCTGTGTGACACAAAGCAAATCATTGACCCTCTCTGAGCTTTGGTTTTTTATCTGGAAAATAAGGATAACATCTATGAACTTAACTCACGATTATTGTGGCAATCAAATGAGGTAATGCATTAAAGAGCTTTGTAAACCTTAAAGTGCTATATAAATGTCAGATATTATTAATAAAATTTATATGACTATGATTCAGTATGTCCGCTGTAGGTTCATAAGCAGGGCATTGACATTATAAAACTGAGTGTTTTACGAAGACTAATCTAGTGATGAGAATGAGAGTTTAGAAGGGGAGGAGACTGGAGGCCAGGAGGATGGTGAGCAATTATGGCAGAGATTGAAATGAGAGATGGGGAGGACTGGGACTAGTGTGGTTTCCAGGAGGTGAAGCAGGAAGGGATCAAGGCCCAAATGCATTGCTGAAGAAAGGGATTGGCTGAGTGCTGTTGTATATTTTGTGTGAAAAATAGAAGAAAAAGAATTATCAAAAATAATTTAAGAGGAAGGAGATTAGCAGTTCAGGAAAATGGGGGCATCATGAGTGAGCATGGGAAACAAAGTTAGTCAAGTCCCCAAGAATGCCATAGGTGCCAAAAATTGGTTGGGCCAGTTGGAGGAAAGATACACAGACTCCCATGAGCCATCAGCCTGCTCCTTTAAATAAAAGAAAAGAAGGAAAAGTTCACTTTTCTTTACTTTTCTCTATTTTTTTTCTTTTTGCTTCCAAGTCAATCTTATATTTACAAGTATATAAAATAGGTATACAAACCAAACATTTGCTGATAATAAATCATAATTTCATGACCCCCACATTCAGTTATGTGACTCCATATGGACTTGAGACCCACGGTATAAATAAGCAGCTTTGAGCTAGATAATAGAAGAGATAAAGAGAGAGCTCTAATGTGCCTTTGCCATTACTGCCTGTGGAAGTCATTTTAGCTCCCTAGGCATCCCTCAGGTTCATCATCTGTCAAATGGGGTCATTGGATTAGCTGACAGAAGATGCCCTATTAGTTCTAGCTCTGAGCTCCTGAGCTTCATTCCCTCTTGGTTCCAACTAGATTGGACTTCAAACTACTCTTTCTCTACAACAGTCTATCTCTGGCTTTTTCAGAGGCTCCAAAATCAGCCCTCTATTTACTATATCATGCACTGCTGCTTCTCTGGGAAAAGCATCATCTGATAAACTTTTTTGTAATATGGTGGGAATATTTATATTGCAGATTGAAGCATCATCTTTTTTACTTTATTTTTCTTGATTTTTTGCATATGTAGGAGAGTTATTTTTTAAGGGAGGGAGATCCATGTTTTGTTTCACAACATGACATTTATAGAAATGTTTTGTATAACTTCACCTGTGCTTTCTTAATGGGGCCTAAAGGGTGGGGATAAGTAAGAGAATCTGGAGCTCAGAGTTTTAAAAACAAATGTAAAATAAAAAATGGTTTAAATGTAATAAGGAAAAAAATTAAAATTAAAATATTATAAAAGCTCAGAAAATATGCATAAAATATATGTACATTATGCAATATCAACAAATACATATATATCTATCTCTATCTCTATATCTATATATCTCTATCTCTATATCTATTTCTAAAAACAAATGTAAAATAAAAAATGGTTTAAATGGTTTAATAAGGAAAAAATTAAAATTAAAATAGTATAAAAGCTCAGAAAATATGCATAAAATATATGTATATTATGCAATATCAACAAATACATATATGTATCTATCTCTATCTCTATATCTCTCTATCTCTATCTCTATCTCTATATCTATCTCTAAAACAAATGTAAAATAAAAAATAGTTTAAATGTAATAAGGAAAAAAATTAAAATTAAAATAGTATAAAAGCTCAGAAAATATGCATAAAATATATGTATATTATGTAATATCAACAAATACATATATATCTATCTCTATCTCTATCTCTATCTATCTCTATCTCTATATAACAAATATAGAGATAGATAGAGATAGAGATAGATATATAAAGTTATTTTGGGAGGAAGGCAATCAGAATTAGGTGACTTGCTCAGAATCACACAGCTAATAAATATCTGAGGCCATATCTGAGCTCAGTCCTCCTGCCTCCAGGGCTGTTGATCTATCCACCACACCACTTTGATGTTCCCATGATAAGTAGTTTCAAATAGAGACTGTTTGACATACAGATATAGCATTAATCCATAAGTTAAGATCTTCATGATACCCAGCTCTGGGGGCACCTCCTCCCACAAAGCCTTCTATGGCTCTCATCTCTCTCCTCCAATTATTTGTAGCCTTTTGCTGGAACTTCCTTCTCTTTAGCATAATCTCCCTTGTATAATTTTTTTTTTTTGCCAGTATCTTCCTCCCACCCCCCTAGAGCTCTTTGGGAGGAGGGTCACTTTGCTCACCTAGGACAGCACCTCACATATAATGGCAGGCTTTGAAATGAATTGAATAACAGTACTGCTAAATTGGACATAGTGTCTGTGGATTGGATTTCAGATTCCTAGCTAGACCTAAAATAAATATTTCAAATATATAGAGTATGAACATACATTAAGTTATTGAATGAACCTTGATATTTATTTTTTTCTGACTTAAGCAATACATTGTGTGACTATAAGCAGAAATCTACTTTTCTAGCATAACCCTTGGTCTCCTACCTTCCCCCTCCCCTTTCTCTTCAAAGAGAATATAATAAAACCTGACACATTACTTCAAAAGTAGTTTTTATGGAGCATTTGGCAGTAAATGCTGTTGAGTGGTGATGGAACGGTGCTTTCTTGAAATAAACTGCAAGGGATGGGGGGTGGAAGGGGAAATGTTTTAAAAGGAAGGTAATAATATCTGTGCCATTCGGCCTCATTGGAACGTGTGTTCCAAAGGTGGGAGGTGAGTTTTGTTCGCTCATAATCTACGGAGGGTAGCCAGGACTATGGAAAAAAATGCTATTTTCTTTATCTCAGAGGAATCACTGCAATTGTTTACCAGAACTGCTGGCATTTGAAGTTTACACATCATTGGGCACAGGGGCCATTTGTCGATATGTGAAGAGCAAGGTCCTTTGTTGGTTTGGGATATTCTATTGACAGTGTGAAGTATTATGTATGGATAGAGTGATTTGACAGAGCTTGTTTTATTAGAGATGTAACAAGGTACTTTTTGTTCTTGGGGCAACAGTTGAGATTGGGTAGAGAAACTTGACTGCAGAAAGTTGGGTTTGGCCATCGGGAGGATGAAACTCAACCTTGGAAAGAGCTTTTGGCATCCTGGGGCAAAAACCCTGTTGGTCCAGCCCCGGTTATGTCTCTCTCTTACAAAACCATTTAAGATCATGGCATCTTTGAGCCAGGGCAGGGAATAAACTTTTTAGGGCTTTTAGTCCAACCTGTTTTACAACCGAAGCTGAGGTTTAGGAGGACTTGTCCAAAGATCAAACAGGTAGAATTGACTCTTGCTTTTATAATTCAGAGCCCATGTTGCCCTAGAAATGTCTGAAATCCACAGTTATGGCCTAGGTAGAGATCTGTGGTGATTGTTTGGGTTGATATCTAAGAATTCTGATATTTATATGATCCCTTCTTCCTTTCTTTCTCTAAGTTCATAAAGGACATAGTTTTCAGAAGGTCAGGAAAGGTCTTATCTGTTCACATATTCTAGATGCTTTGGTAGGAAAACAACTTATTGTTGGCTGCATGATCAGACAGCTAGCATTTTGTAAGAACCTACTATGTGCCGGGTACTGTGCTAAATGCTGGAGGTATAATGGAAAGTAACAAAACAAACAGAAAAACAGAAACCAAACTCAAGCCCAGTTCCTGCTCTCGGGGAGCTCACAAACCAACTTGCAAAAAACTACATATGAACAAATTATGTGCTAGATAAATTTGGGGTAATGTCAGCAGGAAAGCACTTGGATAAGGAGGACTGGGAAAGGCTTCCTATAGAAAGTGGGAAGCCAGAAGATGGAGATGAGCTAATAGAGAATTTCAGGTTTGAAACACTTGGATGTGAGGAGGTGGCAGGAAGTCCAGCATCCCTGAATCATAGAGAATGGGAAAGGAGTAAGGTGTGAGAAGACTGGAAAGGCAGGTGGGGGACAGAATGAGAAGATTTTAAATTGGAGTCACGGATGGGAATCACTGGAGTTTATTGGGCAAGGGAGGAATATGGTTGGATCTGTATTTAAGAAAGAACACCTTCACAGTTTGGTGGGTAATGGACTGGAGGGCAGAGTTTGAGGCAGAGAGACACATCAGAAGGGGATAAGGGCCATCTCATCCTGGTGGCAGGGGCAAAGGAGAGAAGGGGGCATATGTGACATATTGCAAAAGGAAGAAATGACAAGATGTAACCATTGCTCATATATAAGAGTTAAAAACAAATATTTAACAGAGTTATAGAGTAAGATCTCCACAGGCCAGAGGGTAGATTTCTATACTGCAGAGAAGTCAGGAAAAGACAATCACCCTGATTAGTAATTTTATGTGAATCAGTAAAGAATACTAACCAGTTAATTATTGTATATTTCAGGGAAAATCTCAGTTTCTTGATTAATCTAAATTTTGTTTGGCATTTTCCATTGTGAAGAAAAAAAGGAAAGCAGCAACCACAAAAATAGTTCATGGAACCAAATTCCCCTCAGTATCTTTTTTTTCACATTTTGTGAGAAAGTGTGGTATAACGGGTAATAAACTGGAAAATGGAGGACCTTGGTTCAGATATCACCTCTTTTACATGTTGGGTGATCAGGCTAGATATATATATATATTTTTTTTCCTGAGGATGGGGTTAAGTGACTTGGCCAGGGTCACACAACTAGGAAGTGTTAAGTGTCTGAGACCAGCTTTGAACTCGGATCCTCCTGAATTCAAGATGGTGCTCTGTCTACTGCGCCACCTAGCTGCCCCCCCAGGCTAGATATTTTTTTTAAAAAAGACCAGGCCTTAAACCAAAATTAATCTGATTCTAATTGGCCATCAATAGGTCCCTGGCCAAGCTCCATTTGGTCATTATTTGAGTCCTGATTGTCTCAGATTGAATGTAAATAACAGTCATTTCTACTTTGATCAGAAACCCTGAGTGAGGATCTTTCCTTCCCAGATTCATTCATTCATTTATTTATTTAGATTTTTTTGGACTAGGTGAAAGAGGAGATTTTTTTTGCCTCAATAGCTACTTAGCTTTAATCATTGAATGGGTATTGCCTCAATCAAACTGAGATCTGTTGAGCTTAAAAAGGCCAAGCTCAGCCATTTTATCCAGGGTCATCTCCAGTCATTCTGATCTCTATGTGGCTACTGGACCCAAATGGCTCTGGAGGGGAAAGGGAGGCAGATGACTTT
Source organism: Sminthopsis crassicaudata (assembly GCF_048593235.1). Lineage (NCBI taxonomy): Eukaryota > Metazoa > Chordata > Mammalia > Dasyuromorphia > Dasyuridae > Sminthopsis > Sminthopsis crassicaudata. Next base: position 219,939,897 of record NC_133622.1, on the reverse strand, counting down.
GTCTAGCCCTCACTCACTTAAATCAATTTACTTGCATGACATGGCATCCCCTCCTTGCTGTCATGGTCCTCTTAGAGAATGAAGGACAAACTACAATCCCTGCATCAGTGAAATTATACGTCTGATTTTTTTAAGTGCATCATACATATATATATATATATATATATATATATATATATATATATATATATGTGCATCATATATATATACATATATATATATATATATATACACACACACACATATATATATATATATATACACACACACACACATATATATATATATATACACACACACACACACACATATATATATATATATATACACACACACACATATATATATATATATATGTAAAGCATGGGCCCCAAGTGTGAGTTTCAGGCTGGGGTAGTCAAATGAGCATTATACCCCAAATGGGAAATCGTAAGGTCATAGATTTGCTTCTAGAAGGAACCACTGAGTCCATTTAATCCAGCTCTTAACCTGGAGTTGTAAATTTATTTTTGCATTTTTATATATTTTATCATTATAGGATATATACAATATACATAATATATATTTAATATAATTTGTTTTCTTTATAATACTATGCAAATTATTATATGCATTAGAAAATATTATTCCAAGAAGGGGTCTGTAAACTTCACTTGACTTCCCACAAATGGGATCCTTGACAAACACACACACAAAAGATTAAGAACTCCAGATTTAGTCCCATCCCATTTACAGAGAAACTGAGGCATTATTAATAAATGTTGGCTGGTTTGGTCCAAATGTTTAATGTGTTCTGGGCCTGTGTCCCTTCATCTATTATATTGGACTTAGCACTATCTTCCCCACTTACCCTATAAGGCTGCTGCAGGTGAGTAATTAAGATTACATCTCTCTAGAAAGAGTCATACGCTCCCCCGATCTATTGGGGTCGGTCCAGAGAGAGCCAGAGGACAATGTCATTAACTGCTGTAAGTGGAAATGGGGACTCGGGGCTTTCCCATTAGGAGTTGGGTTTGTATAGAAGTCAAGAAAGCTGGGTTGGGTCCCCTGTGAAAGGAGGTTGAAAAGAGAGAGCAAAGCAGGGCTATTCACAGATTCACATGATTTGCAGGCTCTAATCACAAGCCAGCCAGCTCTGAGCTTTCCGGAGATTGAATTGCATCCTATCCCACAAGGAGGGTTTTGCCTTCAGGTTAAGAGTGAGATCACTGGGAAGACTTGGTTAAGATACGCACTTAACTCTGGCCTGTGCTCACGTGTGGAAGACAGAACAGAAGAGTTTATATTTTCTGGGTTGCAAGTTCCAGGAGGGATGTTTCTCCTGTCTGACCTTCTGACCAAATATTTATTAAAGATTAGTCTTCCAAGTCCACCTAAGGCATCAGCAGCACCACAGGCAAAATGGCCAGATACAGAGTTTGTCTTGGACCTCTTCTAATCTTCCTTCCTCCTTTTACAGCTCTTTTTCTTCCTGTCTCTCCCTCTAGAGTCCCCTGACTCCTTCCACACAGTACCTGGCACCCATCGATTGCCATCTTGTCTGGCTCCTCCCAGGGATAAGCCTCCAAGGTGTCACTTACTCTAAAACGATACCTCCTCATCTCCACTCCTTTGCAGCCTGAAGTCTCATATATTTTAGCAGTTATTGATCTCAACTAAAAAGTGAGGGAAGGCAGGGGACTAAACTAAGCTAAAACAGTAGAAAGTCACGTCAGGTCAAAAAGCATTTATTAATGCTTACTGTTAGCCATGCATTATGTTTGGCACTGGAGAGGCAAAAAAAGGAAAAACAAACAAAAAACCCCTGACCTTCTAAGAAATAAAACAGTCCCTCTTCTCAAAGAACAGACAGTCTGATGGAAAGAATGCTAGCTTCTAGAGGCCAAAGTTCTGAGTTCAAATCTCACCTCTGACATGAACTACTTGTGTTAATTTGGTCAAGTCATTTAATTTTCCTGATCCTCAGTTTCTTCATATATGAAATGAAAGTACTGGACCTAGAGGCAATGACTTGTGAGGTCCCTTTCAGCTATGACTCCAAGAATCTATTTGCATAGAACTAATTCATATCAAAATGTGAATGACTAATAGACTTGCCTCATCATGCTTATAGCTCTTAAAAAGAGCTTATTGTTTTCAAATGGCTAATATTTATTTAGTTCCTTAAGATTTATAAAGTGTATCACATATATTATCTCACTTTTATTTTTTCATTTATTTATTTTTCAATAGTATTTTCTTTTTTCAAATACATGTAAAGACAGTTTTCCAGACCTCTCCCCTCTCTAAGATAGCAAGCAAACTGATATAGTCTAAATATGTATGGTTCCTTCAGACGCATTTCCATATTTGTCATGCCATGCAAGAAAAATCAGAGCAAAAAGGAAAAAAAAAACATAAGAAAGCAAATACTATGCTTGAATTTCCATTTATTCTTTGTTGTTATCTCTCTGAAGACGGATGGTATTTTCTATCCTAAGTCTATTAAAATTGTCTTGAATCAATTCATTATTGAAAAGAGCCAAGTCCATCATCACATAATCTTCTTGTTACTGTATACGATGTTCTCCTGGTTCTGCTCATTTCACTCAGCATCAGTTCATGTAAGTCTTTCAGGGCTTTTCTGAAATCATCCTGCTGGTCATTTCTTATAGAAGTGATATTCCATTAAATTTATATGTCGGGGCAGCTAGGTGGTACAGTGGATAGAGCACCAGCCTTGAATTCAGGAGGACCTGAGTTCAAATCTGGTCTCAGACACTTAACACTTCCTTGCTGTGTGACCCTGGACAAGTCACTTAACCCAGACTCAAAAAAAATTATATGCCATAACTTATTTAGCCATTTTCCAACTAATTGGCAGCCATTCAATTTCCAGTTCCTTGCCACTATAAAAAAGGCTATTATAAAAAATTTTGTATATGTAGGTTCTTTTCCCTCTTTTATGATCTCTGAGATACAGACTTGGTAGTGAGACTGCTGGATCAAAGGGAATGCAATTTTTATAGCCCTTTAGCCATAATTCCATATTGCTCTCCAGAATAGTTGGAGCAGTTCACAACATCAACAATGCATTAATATCCCAATTTTCCCACATCCCCTCCAACATTTATGATTATCTTTTCTTGTCATTTTAGCCTAGAGGTGTGAAGTAAAGTGATTCTTCAGAATTGTCTTAATTTGAATTTCTCTAAACAATTGTGATTTAGAGCATTTTTTTATGTGAGTAGAAATCAGATTTTTCATCTGAAAATTGTTCATATCCTTTGATCATTTATCAATTGGGGAATGACTTGTATTCTTATAAATTTGACTCAGTTCGCTGTATATTTTAGAAATGAGGCCTTTTAAAAGAGCTCATTAAATGAATCTCTCATTGTTAGAATGTAAGAGTTGGTAATACTTTTCAAAAGTGAACCCTTGCTTGATATGAATTATTTTTACCCCTCATCTTTCTGTTTACCAGGAGAAAGGGGATCTGCAGCCACTGTAGAAAGATTGCCAGCCCTCCCCCTCAGCCCTTGAACTCCAAGGCCCAGATCCTACAAAGGAAGGAATAATTATTGCCATCTTGCTTTGTTCTTAACAGAAACATGAGAAAGCTGCTGGACATTTACCCCATTCTAGTGACCCACACTTGCCTTAGAATCTATAATCATATAATTTCCAAGACACTTTATCTCTCTGTACCTCCATTTCCCTTCCTGTGAGATTTGAAGGTTGGACTAAATGACCTATAGGCTCCCTCTAGGCTCTAAATATATGATACTATGGATTTTATGAGAAACAGCTCAGTAGATAGATGCCTGGTTTCAGTATCAGGAAAAGGCATTCAAATTTTGCCTCTTATAACATACTGGCTGTGTGACATTGGGGAGTAGGAGAGACTCAATAATTTCTTCTTTAACATAGGATTATGACTGTTGAGTAGCGGACCATTTTCTTAATGACCCTTCTTAGTCCTCTTCCGATCCTTACCTTTTCTGTAGGAAGCATGGAGTCTCTAAAGAGCAGAGTTTGAGTCTAAATGGATCTGGTATCATTTATTCACAAAGTCTGATTTCCTCCAACAGTCACCTTAGAGCAGTGGTCCGCAAACTTTTTAAATAGGGGACCAGTTCACTGTCCCTCAGACTGTTGGAGGGCCGGACTATGGTAAAAACAAAAGCTCACACTCTGTCTCTGCCCCTCAACCCATTTGCCATAATCCGGTGGGCCACATAAATGTCTCAGTGGGCTGCATCTGTCCCATGGGCCGTAGTTTGAGGACCCCTGCCTTAGACCAATGAAGTATAAAGACATCCAATATATCTCTTTGGATTTACTCTTATTTACAACAAGATTATATGATGATCAAGTGCGATAGACTTGGCTCTTTTCAGCAATGAGATGATTCAAGGCAATTTTAATAGACTTGGGGAAGTTCTTACTTACTTTTACTATCTTGGTCACTCGGTCGCCTCTTGGCCAAAACTTAGGGATGTTGGTTCCTTGCCTGGTTTCAGGTTTAACAGCCTTCCCTTTCCATGTAGCCCTCTATGTAGACTAATACCTCATTCTCATACTTTAATTATAAGATGATAGACACTTTCAAATCAATTTTACTCTTTAAACAAACAAAAAAGGTTAATAGATTAGGATGTAAGCCAAGATTATGTCCCTTTTAAAGATTGATGATAACTTTCTCAAGCAAGAGAGTGAGAGAAAAATCAGAGTCCCCTCTCTGGGCCAAGTGCACTGATTTCAGTCACCTTTCACTCCCTGGTCTGGCTTTTGTAAAGAACAGGACACATTTGTATTTCACACACAGGAATGTTGCTATAGTTTAAAAGCCCTCACAATCAGGTTATTTTTATAGGGGAGGAAAAGGTAGGAGAGCTTAAGTTATCTGAAATATTTCGGCCAAGAGACATTGGCTGTCTCCATCTAAAATGGGACTCAAAAGATTCTTTTAGAGGTGTAGGAAGTGGGGGAATGTCTGTCTAATAGATAGATAAATTGGTAGATAAATGGATTAGAGTAAATAGCTTCTTGGGTCCCTTTAAACTCAAAATCTATAAGCTCCTATTACTCCTAAAACTCCTTGGACCTCAGTTTCCTTACCTGTATAATTTGGAGGTTAGACTAGATAACCTCTAAGGCTTCTTTTAGCTCCAAATTGATAATCCTGTGAACTTTTGAAGAATAATATAAGACAATGGATAAAAGGTCAGCCTGTTTTCCCAAGAAGGCCTACATTGGAATCTTGCTTTGGATACTTACTGGCTATTTGACAGTGGGTACATCTTGTGCCTTCTTGGTACCCCTAAGATATTTCCTACTGACAAATTTAGACCACTACAGAGTGAAATAAAACCTACCTTGATGGCTGAGCCAAGAGAGTGAGAGCATCTGTATGCCCTTGGCAGGTTTGAAAATTTTGTCCCCTGGTAATTCATTTCCACTGTGGGCCTTGAACATTTCCATTGAAGCCAGGGATGTGATTGAGCAGAAAATAAGTAATAACTCATAATTATAAATAGCTATAGGGTTTACAAAGCTCGTTCTTTGCAGTCATCCCTGTAAGATAGCTAGGTACCCTAGAGAATGTAATTTCATGTCATTAAAACATTTACAATGATTTTTAAAAAGTCACATTCAGAAGCGGCCCTCTGAGATCAACTCTGGTATCGGGGTTCCACTTCTTACTTAGGCAAACCTCTGGAGAAGTGGCACCAGTCAGTCAAAGCATTGGACCATAACTGTGCTTGGGGGAACTAGATTCCCAACCACCCCCCTATTTGCTGCTATTGTGGGAGGTACAGGCAGTTTATTGGTCTTTTGAACCTTGGGAATTTATAAAGAGCTGTTAACCAGTTATTCCAGGAAGGGAATCATGGAGGAAAGGCGAAGAAACAGCATAAAAGAGTGAAAATCTGAAATTCGGTGAGTATTTTTTAAACATCTACTAGGGGTCCAGAAACTTGGTTAGTCCCTGCTCCCAGGAAGCTTGGATTCGACTGGGAGGACAACTGTGCAACTGGGAGGAAAGGTCAAAATCCTCTGATTCTAAGCACTGTGGGCATCTTGGGCCCCAGATTCCTCACGTGAAAAGTAACAGGGTTAAGTAAAGGGGCCTCTGAACATCCTCCTAACTCTAGTTCTGTGAACTGAAGCACAAGCCTTTGATAGCTAGGGCCCCTTCCTCCAAATTATTTTCTATTTATCTATATTTAGTCTCTATATAAATACATAAATGTATGTATACGTATTGCTTATGTCATCTCTTTTTAGCTATCTCTAGCATCTTCATCATTGTCTCTCTAGTGACCTCTATTATCTCTATATTCTATAACGCTATTTACAGTAATCTCAGCAATGCAGATAAAATAAATGGAGGCGTAGTGAAGCTCTAGTGAGATACTGGATGTAAAATACTTTGCAGATCTTAAGGTGCTATGTAAATGCCAGTTATTATTATTATGATTGTTATTATTGTTGGTCTCCGGTCACCAGGTCTCCAGGCTGATGATGATCTCATTCCTGGAGCCTTCTACTGCACTCCTGATAAATTTTAGGGATGTTTATAAAGTATTAATGGGGTTTAACAATGGGAAAATATTAGACACCTAAGTTTAACCCATAGTATTTACACTTTCTCAGGTCTAGAAATCAACAAAATAAATAACAAACTGATCCCTGATTGCAGATTTCTAAGATGAAACTGCTTACATTGAATATTTAACAATGGGCTTTTAGACGCCAGTGGGAGCTGGGTCCGGTGCACTGCTAGAAATATCCTATACTTGTAATTTGCCCAATTTGCAAAACCTCATACACTAGTTCAATTTGCAAAGTAATGAAATTCCATTTCAGAGAAACAGTTTGGTGTTTTAGATAATAAAATGGGCCTAAGTAAGGGGTTTTTTAACTTAAATATCTGTATATTTATGTGTGTATCTATACATAGCTATCTATATATCTATATACCTATATATGCATATATCTAGATCAAGACTGACAGATTAATATATATCTATGTAGACTAGAGATAGATAACTATTTCAATATAACAATTTTTTTGATAACCAAGTGTTTTATTTTATGCCTTTGAAATGTGATTCTGAGAAGGGCTCCATAGATATCATCTTATTACCAAAAAGGACTAAGAACTTTTGCACAGATCCTGAAAAATCTAGATTCAAATACTGTGCCATGTCCAAATTCTGCTTGCATACCTAGTGCAAGTTGCATATCCTAGTAAATACCCCTTGCTATTAAGACTGTTTATTAATTGAAGAATAGTTGTCAATATGCATTGATAGAGAACCCTACTTCAAAAGAGTTCTTGATATCAGTAAAATCATAGGCCAAGAGTGGAGGAAGAGAGGAGGAAGAAGAGGAGGAGAAGGAGGAGGAGGAGAAGGAAGGGGAGAGAGAGAGAGAGAGAAAGAGAGAGAGAGAGAGAGAGAGAGAGAGAGAGAGAGAGAGAGAGAGAGAGAGAGAGAGAGAGAGAGAGAGAGAGAAGGAAAAAGAGGGAGAAAGGGAGAGAGAGTCAGAGACAGAGACAGGAAAGGAGAAAAGAAGAGAGAAAGGAAGGAGGGAAGAAGAGAAAGGAAGGAGGGAAGAAGAGAGAAAGGAAGGAGGGAAGAAGAGAGAAAGGAAGGAGGGAAGAAGAGAGAAAGGAAGGAGGGCAGAAGAGAGAAAGGAAGGAGGG